>NC_058411.1:64098336-64135895 GCF_002201575.2 Neomonachus schauinslandi | reverse complement strand
CAGGCAGAGGGAGGAGCAGGATCCCTGAGCAAGGAGCCTCCTGGGATGATGACCTGAGCCAAAGGCAGAGGCTTAACCGACTGAGCCACCCAGGCATCCCTAGGGAGATTTAATTTTATCTACATTTCCTTCTGCCTCCGTTTCCCACATCAATGTTGAGCACTTTTGCGTGCTTATTGGCTGTTCATATATTTCCTTTGGAGAAATGTCTATCAAAATACTTTACCCATTTTTATTTTATTTTATTTTAAAGATTTTATTTATTTATTTGACAGAGAGAGACACAGTGAGAGAGGGAACACAAGCAGGGGGAGTGGGAGAGGGAGAAGCAGGCCTCCTGCTGAGCAGGGAGCCCAATGCAGGGCTTGATCCCAGGACCCCGGGATCATGACCTGAGCCAAAGGCAGAGGCTTAACGACTGAGCCACCCAGGCGCCCCAATCCTTTATCCATTTTTAAATTGGGTTATTTGTCTTTTCATTGTTGAGTTGTAAGAGTTTTTCATATACTCTGGATGAAAGTTCCTTGTCAGATAAACAATTTGCAAATATTTTCTCCCATTCCATGGGTTGCCTTTTCAATTTCTTAATGGTGTCCTTTGAAGCACAAAATTTTTAAATTTTTATGGAATCCAATTTATTTTTTATTTTGTTGCAGGTACTTTCAGTACCTAAGAAACCATTGTCTAATCCAAGATCATGGAGATTTACATTTATGTTTTCTTCTAAGAGTTTTATAGTTTAAGCTCTTACATTAAGGTTTATGATCCACTTTGAGTTAATTTTTGTATATGTTGTGAGATACAATCCAACCCCCCCCCCTTTTTTTTGTACATGGCTATCCAGTTGTCTCCACACCATTTTTGGAAAGATTTTTTTTCCCGTGAATTTCTTGACACCCTTGTTGAAAATCAACTGACCATAAATATAAAGGTTTATCTGGACTTTCAATTATGTTTCATTGATTTCAATTTCTATCCTTCTTCCAATACCACCCTGGCTTGATTATTGTAGCTTTGTAGTGTGTTTTGAAATCAGGAAGTGTGAATCCTCCAACTTTGTTCTTTTTCAAGATCATTTTGGCTATTCTAGGTTCCTTGCATTTCCATGAGAATTTAAGATCAGGTTGTCAATTGCAAAAACAAATGCAAAACAACAACAAAACCAGCTCTGATTTTGACAGGGATTGCATTGACTATTTACATCCATTTGGCCAGTATTGCCATTTTAATAATAAGTCTCCCAATTTATAAACATGGGATTTCTTTCCATTCATTTACTTTTTCTTTACTCTATCAATGATGTTTTGTAGCTTTCAGTATACAAGTTTTGTGCTTTTTTTGGTTAAATCATGGAGACTTTCCATGTGTATGTGAGAAGAATGTGCATTCTGCTTTTGTTGGGTGAATGTCTGGTAGGTCCAATTGGTTTATAATAGTATTCAAGTCTTTTGTTTCTTTGCTGATCATCTGTCTGGTTGTTCTAACCATTCTTGAAAGTAGAATAATGAAATCCTTATTATGGTTGAATTGCCTATTTCTCCCTTATTACTTTTTACTTCATGTATTTCAGGCTCTGTTTTTAGGTGCATATGTACTTATAGTTATGTCTTCATGACAGATTAACCCTTTTATCATTATAATGTATATTTTTTTGGCTCTAATAACGATTTTTGTCTTAAAATCTATTTTCTCTGATATTAGTATAACCACTCTAGCTCTCTTTGGGGTACTGTTTGTATATTTTTCCCTTCTTTTCCTCTCAGGTTATTTGTGGCTTTGAATTCACACTTTGTCTTTTGTAGACAGCATATAGTTGGGTCATTATTTTTTCATCCATTCTGCACATCTCTGCCTTTTGATTGGAACATTTAGTCCATTTACAATTAATGTTATTATCAATAACATAGTTTTTACATTTGCCATTTTGCTATTTATTTTCTGTGTGTCTTAGCTCTGTTTTTTGGGCTCTTAGGTCTCTATTTAGGTCTCTTAGGTTTCTATTTCTCCATTATTGCTTTCTTTTGTGCTACTTACTTTCTGGCTACTGTTTTAACTCCTTTGTTGTTTCTTTTACTAAATGTTTTTGAGTTCTTTTCTTAGTGGCTGTCCTAGGGATTACAATTAGCATCTTAACTTAAAAAATAATGAAGCTTAGGGTCGCCTGGGTGGCTCAGTCGGTTGGGCGTCTGCCTTCGGCTCGGGTCATGATCCCGGAGTCCTGGGATCGAGTCCCGCATCGGGCTCCCCGCTCCACGGGGAGCCTGCTTCTCCCTCTGCCTCTGTCTCTCTCTCTGTCTCTCATGAATAGGTAAATAAAATCTTTAAAAAAAATAAAAAAAATAAAAAAAATAATGAAGCTTGGATTAATATCAAATTAATTGAGGTAGTATACAAAAATGTTACTCCAATATAGCTTTATTTTCTACTCCTCTTTGTGCTATTTATTGACATACAAATTACATCTTTATATATTGTATGCCCATCAACTGAGTTGTTAATCATTGCTTTATGCACTTGTCTCTTAAATTAGAGGTGAAAATAAGAGAATTACAAACACAAGTACATTTATGCTTTTATGTTTACCTATGTATTTACCTTTACCAATGCTCTGCACAATATATACTGGCTTATTTTAGGCTATTATTAAAACTCAAAATACTCAGGGGCACCTGGGTGGCTCAGTCATTAAGCATTAAGTGTCTGCCTTTGGCTCACGTCATGGTCCCAGGGTCCTGGGATTGAGCCCCATATCAGGCTCCCTGCTCGGCGGGAAGCCTGCTTCTCCCTCTCCCACCCCCCCTGCTTGTGTTCCCTCTCTCGCTGTGTCTCTCTCTGTCAAATAAATAAGTAAAATCTTAAAAAAAAAAACTCAAAATATTCAGTTTGCATCTGCTATTTCCCTTGAATATTTCCCCCTTTCAATAGTAATTATTTATAGTATGTGATCTAGTGAAAGACTGAGTTTTAAATCAACAGTCCTAGCATCTACTAATGGCTTTTCGTTCATGACTGATTTTGTAATTGGGATTAAACCAATTAGTCACTATCTAGGCTTCAATTTCCTGAACTGAAAAATGGAGAGGATAGCATCCAGCGCTATTTGACTGGTAATTTAAAATGTATCCACTCTTTGGGCACCTCACTGGCTCAATCAGTAGAGCATGAGACTCTTGATCTTAGGGTTATGAGTTCAAGCCCCACATTGAGCATGGAGCCTACTTAAAAATAATAAATAGGGGCACCTGGGTGGCTCAGTTGGTTAAGCATTTGCCTTTGGCTCAGGTCCTGATCTCGGGGTCCTGGGATTGAGCCCTGCATCGAGTCCCACATCAGGCTCTCTGCTTGGTGGGGAGTTTGCTTCTCCCTCTCACTCTCCCTCTATTCTCTCTCTCAAATAAATAAAATTTTTAGGGCGCCTGGGTGGCTCAGTTGGTTGAGCGGCTGCCTTCGGCTCAGGTCATGATCCTGGAGTCCCCGGATCGAGTCCCGCATCGGGCTCCCTGCTCGGCAGGGAGTCTGCTTCTCCCTCTGACCCTCCCCCTCTCATGTACTCACTCTCTCTCATTCTCTCTCTCTCAAATAAATAAATAAAATCTTTAAAAAATAAAATAAAATAAAATAAAATTTTAAAAAATATATACATACAAAAATGGGATGTCTGGTTGGCTTAGTCGGTTAAGCATCTGCCTTCAGTTCAGGTCATAATCCCAGGGTCCTGGGATCAAGCCCTACATGGGGCTCCCTGCTCAGCTGGGAGCCTGCTTCTCCCACCCCCTCCATCCCTCTCCTGGCTTGTGCTCCCTCTCTCTCAAATAAATAAAATCTTAAAAAAAAAAAATTCTTCAAGGACACCTGCGCAGCTCAGCAGGTTAAGTATCTGACTCTTGTTATTGGCTCAGGTCATGATCTCATGAGTTGTGGGATTGAGCCCCCTGGAGATTCTCTCCCTCTGCCCTTCCCCCCACTTGTACTCGCTCTTTCTTTCTAAAATAAATAAATATTTAAAAAATAAAAATAAACAAAAAAATAAAAATTAAAAATAACAAAAAATTCTTCAACTTGCAAACTGCTTTCTAGTCGTATTTCTTTCTTCCTTTTTTTAAGATTTTATTTATTTATTTGACAGAGAGAGACACAGTGAGAGAGGGAACACAAGCAGGGGGAGTGGAAGAGGGAGAAGCAGGCTTCCCGCGGAGCAGGGAGTCAGACGCAGGGCTCGATCCCAGGACCCTGGGATCATGACCTGAGCCGAAGGCAGACGCTTAACGACTGAGCCACCCAGGCACCCCTCTAAGTGTATTTCTATGAAGAAAATATAACTCATGAATACTCTCAACAATATCATAAATACCCATTCCTCAGGTAAACTTATTTTAAAAATCTAGTCATAGCTCACAATAGTTCAAAACCTTTGGGACACAGCAAAAGTTATTCTTAGAGGGAAGTTTATAGCAATACAGGCTTACCTCAAGGAGCAAGAAAAAAAATTTTTTTTAAAGATGGTAGGTTTTCTTTTTATTTTTTTAAACAGAGTCTCTTTTTTTAAAGATTTTATTTATTTGTCAGAGAGATAGCACAAGCAGAGGGAGAAGCAGGCTCCCTACTGAGCAGGGAGCCGGATGTGGGACTCGATCCCAGGACCCAGGGATTATGACCTAAGCCGAAGGCAGACACTTAATTGACTGAGCCACCCAGGTATCCCAGCAGGAAAAATCTTAAGTAAACAACCTAACCTTACACCTAAAGGAACTAGAAAAAGAACAAACAAAACTTAAAATCAGCAGAAGGAAGGAAATAATAAAGATTAGAGCAGAAATAAATGATATAAACTAAAGAAACAATAGAACAGATCAATAAAAATCTAGTCATAGCCTAGTATAGGGATCATGAATACCTGAATCAGTCAGCTATTTGAAATAAGTCTGGGAAAAAAAAGGAATGTTATTTTAGTCTCCTATTCCCCTGGGTATGAGTTCTATTTTCCCCATCATTTTCTGTTTTGTTTTTAGGAAGAAAACAATCATATTCACCTTGGAAGTGATTTTTTAAAAAAGATTTTATTAATCAGAGAGAGAGAGAGAACGCACACACAACCAGGGGGAGCAGCAGAGGGAGAGGGAGAAGCAGGCTCCCCGCTGAGCAGGGACCCCGATGTGGGGCTCGATCCCAGGACTCTGGGATCATGACCTGAGCCGAAGGCAGATGCTTAACCAACTGAGCTACCCAGGTGTCCCTGGAAGTGATTTTTGAATAGGCCAAGTATTAGTTTTAAAGAGCTAGAATTACCATCATTTATAGTATGCAATCCAATGACCCATAAAATCTATTTTGGCCATTTTCCATAGCTCCATTAAAAAAATAATGACTGTGGTAAAATGAGGTTGAAAATAATTCCTGTTACCAAGGGGCCAAAGGTGAGATTCTTCATCGTACACATTTAATTTAAGGATTGAATTTTAGCAGAGAGAGATAAGAACAATAAGGTAATTGTTGGTCATTCATTAAACAGAAGGTGAGTTTCGGCCTTTTGCTCCTATTGGAAACAAGTCCTTCCAAAGTTGGAAATACCTTCCACACTCAGGTGTGGTTGATCAGGTTCTGACCATGGTAATTCCTAAATATTAATGAAAGAGCAAGTTAAAGTAGATGATCTGGTAATTTTGTACTGGTATGATTCAGAGCTATTATACAAAGATACTCTAAGGAATTTACTTTGCCCTTCTCCATTTTGAAGAAATGTGGTTAGATTGACTGGAGTGTAATCTTGCTAACCATTGCATGACTTTCCATATGATCCTACTTTATCATAGGGTGGCTAACCTTTGCCTTACTTTCTTACACTACTTAAAAACACACTCTTTGTAACCAAAAACATATATATATATATTTTGCTCTTCTTTCACACTCAAAAGAAACTGTAGGTGGATATTCTTGTTTTCTTTTTTTTAAGATTTTATTTATTTGACACAGAGAGAGAGATAGCGAGAGCAGGAACACAAGCAGGGGGAGTGGGAGAGGGAGAAGCCGGCTTCCCGCTGAGCAGGGAGCCCGATTCGGGGCTCGATCCCAGGACCCTGGGATCATGACCTGAGCCGAAGGCAGACGCTTAATGACTGAGCCACCCAGGCGCCCCTCTTGTTTTCTTTAGCTGAAGAACCCTGTGTCCTTTCATTAGTGGTCTGGAATCTTAGCAAACAAAATTTGCACATGGCTTTTATATTAGCGTTACTGTCACACTGTGTACACAGGGGAGATGGAAGACTCTAAAAATAACTAATCTAGCTTCAGAAAATGGACCGAGCTATATGCTACATATTCCAACAGACTTAACAATCCGGGCAAGAGAATATTCTAGAAACAAATCACAATTGGAATCCTTATTCTCCTCTCGTTTAGTTTTTTTTCCCCCCTCTTTTCCCTTAACCTGGGCATGGCTGCAGCGTTTTGTAAAACGCAGCTTGCAGTCTCAATAAACAAAACATAGAACCTTCTTTTCATAGTGATTTCTGCAAACACATTCTGTATTGTAACACTGATGAAATTATAACAGCATTTTTAATAATAGAACAATTGCTTTTCCTCATTGACCTATTTTCATCACTAAAACAGTGTTCTCGTCCAGAGATGTGCTTATTCCTTATTGAGGGATTAATACAAGTATGTTTAGAGTGTTGTTGATTTGTTTGCTTGTTCTAGTTTTTAAATTCTAAATCTTTTTTTTTTTTAAAGATTTTATTTATTTGAGAGAGAGAGAGAATGAGAGAGAGCACATGAGAGGGGGGAGGGTCAGAGGGAGAAGCAGACTCCCCGCCGAGCAGGGAGCCCGATGCGGGACTCGATCCCGGGACTCCAGGATCATGACCTGAGCCGAAGGCAGTCGCGCAACCAACTGAGCCACCCAGGCGCCCCCCCTAAATTCTAAATCTTAAGAATAAGTTTATTTGTAGCTATAACGCATAAGTGGGCAGCTTTTCATTTCTTTCAGAAATAAAGCAGAAAGTGACTAATACCCTCATCTGCTTCTGAATTCTTACTCATAGGCTCCTCACCCCCCTTCTCTCATGTTCCACAACATTAAGGAGCCTGGAACATGATGTCAGCGTCTTTCTAAAGGAACTGGGTGATGTTTACACACTTAAGCTGCTAGCACTGACGGGACAACTGGAGTCAAATGTAAACCATGGTGTTTATTATTCCCAAATATGTTGCGCAACGGGTAGCAATAGGCACTGTGTGAAAGGTTGCCTAATAAGCCGCCCCAGCATCAGGATTAGTCAGCTCCTTGCTGTGAGGTGTGTGTGACCAAGATACCAGAGGTGGTTGGTGATGGAAAGGCAGGCTGGCCAATGACACGAACCAAAAGGAGGGGAAACTCAATTCTTGGCAGACAATTGAATCTTAGCAGAAGGCATTTGTTCTCTGAGGTGCAGAGGCTGAGAGGCTCCTGAGAAACATCTGAGGGAAAGATTTTGTTTTCTTACTTTTTATTGTTTTACATAAAAACTTTCTCCTGTATAAAACCTTAGAAGTCAGTGCGATTTCTGGTCACATTAATTTACAGTAGAACCAAATAATGCTTTCTGGAGAAATCTTTTTTCTTTTTGTAATAAAAAGTTTAATTATTAATAACAACAGAACCACACTAAAGAACATTAGAGAAACAAAACAAGGGGAACACATTCATAATCCCTTTTGCTAAAAACAATTACAGTATCACACTAGCATACTTTCTTACTGTTTGAACTGTTTTACATGGTTGTAATCATCTAGTTACAGGATTTTGTCATAATTTCTTGGTAACTTATCATAAGCTTTTATATTCTCTTAACTTTTTTTAAAAAAGATTTTATTTATTTATTTGACAGAGAGAGAGAGTGAGAGAGAGAGCACAAGCAGGGGGAGCAGGAGGCAGAGGGAGAAGCAGACTCCCTGCTGAGCAGGAAGCCTGATGCGGGGCTCTGAGCCCAAGGCAGACACTTAACTGACTGAGCCACCCAGGCGCCTCTATCATAAGCTTTTTTCCCCATAGTGCTACATAATCATATTTTAAGTAACTGAATAATATTCCATTGGTTATAGTTCAGCATATGGTTGAACAATGTTTACTTTTTTTTTTTTGGATTCCCCCCCAACTCATTTCCCCCCTCCTCTCACCAATGTTCACTTTAACCATTCCAATAGGCTGCTTCCATTTTATGCTGTTGTTGTTATAAATAAAACTGAAGTGTTAAAATATAGTTTTTCAGTATAAAATGTTTAAAAATTAAAGGTGATAAAGGCTGCCTGGCTAGCTCAGTCAGTACAGCATGTGACTCTTGATCTTGGGTTTGTGAGTTCAAGCCCCACATTGAGTGTAGAGATTACTTAAAAAAAAAAAAAAAAAAAATCCTTTACTGAACTCTACATCTGAAACTCATGATGTACTATATGTTGGCTAATTGAATTTAAATTAAAAAAAGAATCTTAAAAAAATAAATAAAATATGGGTGGCTCAGTTGATTAAGCATCTGCCTTTGGCTCAGGTCATGATCGGATCCTGGAGTCCCAGGATCAGTCCCACATCAGGCTCCCTGCTCAGCGGGAAATCTGCTTCTCCCTCTGACCCTCCCCCATCTCATTCTCTCTTTCTCACTCTTTCTCAAATAAACAAAATCTTAAAAAAAAATTTTTTTTAATTAAATTAAAACTAAAATTTAAGGTGATTTATACCAAATACAAAACTTGTATAAAGCATATTTGAACAACTTAAAGATCAATAAAAAAATGAACAGCTTAGTATCCACTTCCAACTGAAGAAATAAAACACTTCCTGTAACTTGGAAGCCTGCCTGTGTGCTTCTCTCTGGATGCATCCTGCTCTCTTCTCCCCTATAGAAATAACTACAAGTCTAAATGTTTTGTTTATTAATTTTTTAATATTTTTCATTTTCCCTTAGGGTAGATTCTTTCCAGAATTGAATAATTAAGGTAAGTGGGTTGTTTTTATTCTTATTAGGGCTATCTCTGATGTTGGTGGAAAGCATTGGCTTACATTTTTCCTTCAGAAATTATCAGGCTTACCACACCCGAGTACGCAGGGTAGGCCCACATACCAGAGAAAAATTTGCCTCATAAGGGTGCAGTCTGTGACAGTTTTCTGCCATATGAGGATATGAAGGGTTAGGACTGAGAACCCTTGTAGTATAGAGATGATTCTGGATTACTTATATGAGGGTTACCCTCCCTCCTCTCAGGCTTTTCTCCAATCTCTAGTTATTTTGGTTTTGGATTCTGTTATTTTAATTACTCATTCATTTAAAATAGGCAGTTCTTTTTGTTCAGCCTATTGGTGTCTGTCTTCTGGGATAAATGCCAACATAATGGTGTTCCACTTTACCTAGTGCCAAGGAATCAGATGGGTCAGGTCTTACTTGTCAGTTTTGAAAATGGAGAAACTAAATTTAAAAATAATTGGCCAGGGCGCCTGGGTGGCTCAGTTGGTTAAGCGACTGCCTTCGGCTCAGGTCATGATCCCAGGGTCCTGGGATCGAGTCCCACATCGGGCTCCCGGCTCAGCGGGAGGCCTGCTTCTCCCTCTCCCACTCCCCCTGCTTGTGTTCCTGCTCTCGCTGTCTCTGTCTCTGTCAAATAAATAAATAAAATCTTAAAAATAAATAAATAAATAAAAATAATTGGCCAATAATAGAACTAATAAGGGTGGTTAGCTTTCAAGTCAATAGTAAAAGCCCCAAATTAGTGTTTCTGATCACTTGCATCAGAATCAGTTTAAGATACTTGGTAAATTCAGAGATTCCTGCACTTGAGACCTACCAAATCATAATCTCTGGATTTGGGGTCCAGGAAGCTACAGTTGAATAAATACCCCAGATGACTTTCAGTACCCTAAACTTGAGAAGCACCACCCTTGCTCAGGGGCAGCAACCTAAGAAAAGTGACATAGTAAATATTCCCATTATTTTCTAGTACATTTTATTTCCTTACCACTGACATGTAGGGTTGAGTAGCCATTTAGTGATCCTTTCTGTGGGACCCATTGTGGCAAATTTTGCTAGACAAGAATGGAAAAACCCTATCTAGAGCCATACCACCCAGAATGTGCCTGATTTCAGTGGCTAAGCAGGGGTGGGCCTGGTTAGTATTTGGATGGGGGTATTGAAAAACCCAGTTCGTTACTTATATTTTGAAATATTAATACCACACGAAGAAGTTACCCTTCAAGTGAGGTCTAGGAACCACCTTAATTATTTGTATCAATTTAGCAGTAAATTTTCATTGACTCTGACCAAGAGCAAGAATGAGATACCGGGGGCACCTGGGTGGCTCAGTCATTAAGCATCTGCCTTCAGCTCAGGTCATGATCCCAGGGTCCTGGGATCGAGCCCCGCATCAGGCTCCCTGCTCAGCAGGAAGCCTGCTTCTCCCTCTCCCACTCCCCCTGCTTGTGTTCCCCCTCTCACTGTGTCTCTCTCTGTCAAATAAATAAATAAAATCTTAAAAAAAAAACAAAAAAAGAATGAGATACTGGATGAATGCAGGTGAAAGCATTTGCCTGAAGCAAAGACCAGGGTTCAGTGACAGTTTGTGCCAAGCACATTCTGTTTTCTTTCCAGTTTGGAGTAGTGCCCTTTGTCTGTGACCTTGATACTCAGAATTGTTTTGTGCAACCATTAGCCTGCATAGCACTTTCTAATCATCTTTGAAGCTGGAATCTTTATGATCTCACCAAATCAGAAGGGACTTACAAAGGACAGAAGTGCACAGAAATTAGTTGTTGAAAAGCTAAAAGACAAGACTTGGAAAAACAGTATAAAGGTAGAAGTAGAAAGCCAAATGGAGTCTGGAAAGAAACATTAGAAGTAACCTGAGAGACATGGGCATTCTTCACATTCATTCTCAATTAATATAGCTTGGGAGGTTGCTAAGCAAAACCCTTCTGAGAATTGAACCTGAGATCCTTTTTAATACACATTTGCTGTCTGGAACAGTGAAGGAACCCTGTACCTGAAAATCAATTGCTCTGTGAAAATGATCATTATTAAAATAGTTATTACTGGGGCGCGTGGGTGGCTCAGTCGTTAAGCATCTGCCTTCGGCTCAGGTCATGATTCCAGGGTCCTGGGATGCAGCCCCTGCATCGGGCTCCCTGCTGGGCGGGGGGCCTGCTTCTCCCTCTGCCTCTGCCGCTCCCACTGCTTGTGCTCTCCTGCTCTCTCTCTGTCAAATAAATAAATAAAATCTTAAAAATAAATAAAAATAAAATAGTTATTACTGAAACTACATGATATTTGACAGAGTTTCTCTCACTTTTTTCATTTCATTTTTCTATGTTATCAGAAAGTTGCCATATTTAAGAACCCAGCAATGATAATTAGGAATATCACACATTTCAATATTAATATGTTTAGACTTTCTTGAAATTTGAACATAATATTTAACCCACAAAAAATGAAGATGAACCAGTTGGTGAATGTCAAATAGGCTGTAAATATACTAGGAATGTTCAATTTTAGTAATAAGAATAATAGTAACAACATGAATAAGGGGGAAAAATCAAATAATAAACTATATGTATATTTTACATTTTATGGAGGCTATTAAAATAACATCTTAAATTACAATAGCATATGCAAGGTATCTTTTTTTTTTGTGAAGATTTATTCACCCATTTTAGAGACAGAGCACAAGCAGAGGGGCAGAGGGAGAGGGAGAGAAAATCCCAAGCAGACTCCAAGCTGAGTGCAGAGCCCAACTCGGGGCCTGATCTTACTTACCACCATGAGATCACAATCCAAGCTGAAACAAGAGTTGGACACTTCACAGGCAGCCCCCCCTTTTTAAAGATTTTATTTATTTATTTTAGGATTTATTTATTTATTTGACAGAGAGAGAGAACACACAAGCAGAGGCAGCGGCAGAGGGAGAGGGAGAAGCAGGCTTCCCACCGAGCAGGGAGCCCGATGCGGGGCTCGATCCCAGGACCCTGGGATCATGACCTGAGCCGAAGGCAGATGCTTAACTGACTGAGCCACCCAGGCACCCCCCAAGGTATCTTTTTAATGTTTATTTGGTGAGCTGCATTTTATGTTAAGTTCTGTCTCTGCAACACAAAATAAGGTCAAACTGATCTCAATAATATTTATGATGAGAAAAAATATTTATGATGAGAAACTATGAATATATAAGATAGTAATAATTTAGCAGTTAAGGAATTTCAGTCCAATAACCAATATTATACTATTGATGAAACACTAAAGTTGGGATAAAGCAGGTTTCCTCCTTTATTTAACCTTATAAGGGAAATTCCTTTTTTTTTTTATGATTTTTTATTTATTCATTTGAGAAAGAGAGAGCTCGAGCACAAGCGGGGTGGGGGGATGGCGGTGGCAGGGTCAGCGGGAGAGGGAGGAGCACACTCCCTGCTGAGCACAGAAGCCCAATGCGGGGCTCAATCCCAGGACCCCGGGATCATGACCTGAGCCAAATGCAGCCACTTAACCAACTGAGCCACCCAGGCGCCCCAAGGGAAATTCTAGACACTGTTCAAAAACAGAATTCATATGTATAGTTAGAAGAAATTATAGATGAGGGGCACCTGGGTGGCTCAGTCGGTTAAGCGTCTGCCTTCGGCTCAGGTCATGATCCCAGGGTCCTGGGATCGAGCCCCGCATCGGGCTCCCTGCTCGGCGGGAAGCCTGCTCCTCCCTCCCCCACTCCCCCTGCTGTGTTCCCTCTCTCGCTGTCTCTCTCTCTGTCAAATAAATAAATAAAATATTTAAAAAAAAAAAAAAGTTCCCATTTCTTGGCACCTAACTGGCTCAGTCATAAGATCATGGGACTTGGGATGCCTGGTTAAGTGTCTGCCTTCGGCTCAGGTCATGATCCCAGGGTCCTGGGATCAAGTCCCACATCGGGCTCCTTGCTCAGCAGGGAGCCTGATTCTCCCTCTGCCTCTGCCTCTCCCGCTGCTTGTGCTCTCTCTCTCTGACAAATAAATAAATAAAATCTTAAAAAAAGAAGATCATGGGACTCTTGATCTCAGGGTCATAGGTTCAAGCCCAAAGTTAGGAGTAGACATTACTTAAATAAATAAATAAATAAATAAATAAATTTACTTTTTAAAAACCTTCCCATTTCATTGCATTTACTCAGTGCTGAGTATTTTCATTATTCTAAATCTTCAGCAATTTGATGGCGGAACAATAGTATCTCATTGTTTTCACTTGCATTTCTTTCTTTCTTTTTTTTTTTTAAAGATTTTATTTATTTATTTGAGAGAGAGAGAGACACAGTGAGAGAGGGAACACAAGCAGGGAGAGTGGGAGAGGGAGAAGCAGGCTTCCCGCGGAGCAGGGAGCCCGATGCGGGGCTCGATCCCAGGACTCCGGGATCATGACCTGAGCCGAAGGCAGACGCTTAACGACTGAGCCACCCAGGCGCCCCAAGAAATGGGAACTTTTTAACATTATTTGTGGGAATGCCCTTTTTGGTGAGTAATTTGTATCAAAATTTAAGTATACATATCCTCTGATTCATCATTCTTCCAGTGGCATTTATACTAGAATGGGAAAGAAATAGGGGTATGAATAAAGATGAATAGGAATGTTCAGAACAGCTTTTTATATAATATTGAAAAATTGAAACAACAAAAATCAAGAGAATAATATAAGTATATTCATAGGATACACTAATACTAAATAATCGTGAAAACTCATATTTTTCTCACAAAATGTTATGAGTGAAAAGAGCACTAAAAATAGTAGATAAAGTCTGATCCCAATTTTTAAAGTATATACATATTTGTAGAAAAAGAATGGAGGAATATCCACTAAAATATTTATGGTTGTTTCTTCCAGATGATGGAATTCTGAGTTATTTTTACTTTATTTTATGCTTTCCCAAATTTTTTATAATAAACACATATAATTATAAAAATCATTTTAAAAGCAAACATTTTAAGTTAAACAACAGTGTTAACAAGTTAAAGAGAATGACATTCAAATTATTTCCTAAATCTTTGCCTCTGACTCACAAGGAAATTTTGCTTCTAAGCAGATTCTGATCTGTATTAAAATAGAGGTTGGTTTAGATTTTTTGTTTCCTGAGAGAGAAAACAGAAAATAATGCAATAGGTGGCTTTTTCACCTGACAGAAACTTTATTCCATGCCAGATTACACACACACACACACATTCATCCTATCCAGGATACACTAGACTCCTAGTAATAAAGAAATAGAAGGTGTAGGAGAGGAAAAGCTTTTCCTCAACCCTCTTAGGGTCCCTGACTGGGCCTGAATATTAAACTAACAAAGACAGATTAACAGGAGAAAAGTGTCAAATTTATTTATTTATTTTATTTTTAAAGATTTATTTATTTATTTATTTATTTATTTATTTATTTGACACAGAGAGAGAGAGAGCATAAGCAGGGGGAGTGGCAGGCAGAGGGAGAGGGAGAAGCAGGCTCCCCGCTGAGCAGGGAGCCCAATGCAGGGCTCCATCCCAGGACCCTGAGATCATGACCTGAGCCGAACGCAGACGCTTAACCAACTGAGCCACCCACATGCCCCCAAACTTACTTAATATAAGTTTTACATGACATGGGATTCTTCATAAGGAAATGAAGACCTGAAGAAGCACAATTAAGCTTGAGACTTTATACTAGGTCTGATGAAGAGTAGAAAGTCATGGAAAACTGTGATAGAACAAAAGGGTCTGAGCTAAGGGTAGTAAACTGGGGAGAAATTAGCAAGGCCTATTTGGACTCCTCTCAGCATCCCTCCATCTTCAGAGATTTCCTCTGAGTGTAGGTAGGGCACTTCTCACAAGAGGGTCCTATGACCTGCTTCAGAGGAGCAGAGGAAGTCGGAGAGGCCTTCCTGCACCTGCTGTTTCTCAAATTCTTTCAGCTCAAAATATTGAATATGCCCAAGAACCATATTTGGGGGTAGTATGTTCTGAAACCTATGATAGGGATATAGGAGGGCCCCTGGTGTCTTGATTGTCACTGGTGCCAAATCCATAACCAAGTTTTTTTTTGGTCTGTAGTGACAATGTCAGAGTAAGGTTCACAACTGTCATTTTGGGGGGAAATCTCTTCCCAGATTATATCTAATGTACTTCTTTTTAGTTTTACCGTATGAAATTATGGTGATACTGTAAGTGATATGTCAGTTTTTTAAAAGTTCTTATTTGTCGGGGAACCTGGGTGGCTTAGTTGGTTAAGCAGCTGCCTTCAGCTCAGGTCATGATCCCAGGGACCTGGGATCGAGCCCCACGTCCAGCTCCCTGCTCAGTGGAGAGCCTTCTCCTCCCTCTCCTTCTACCTGCCACTTTGCCTACTTGTGCTTTCTCTCCCTCTGTCAAATAAATAAATACAATCTTAAAAAAAAGTTCTTATTTGTCAAAAAAAAAAATTGGCAATTCTGTGCCAGTTGTCTCTTACCACCTCCATTTTTCTTTGGAAATCTGAAACTAAGAGGTCTGAACACCGTTGATCTCATCAAACTTCCTTTTTTTTTTTTTTAATATTTTATTTATTTATTTGACAGGAGAGACACAGCGAGAGAGGGAACACAAGCAGGGGGAGTGGGAGAGGGAGAAGCAGGCTTCCCACTGAGCAGGGAGCCCGATGCGGGGCTGGATCCCAGGACCCTGAGATCATGACCTGAGCCGAAGGCAGACGCTTAACGACTGAGCCACCCAGGCGCCCCAAGCTTCCTTATTTCTATGAATGAAAAAACTGAGGTTCAGAAGGGAATGGAGATTTGCCCAAGGTTTTGTAGTGACAATGGAGATTATTTCTTTGGCCTTGTGATCACACAATAAAGAGTCTTCAAGGGCTCATCCTTCCGAATTGGAAAACATTCAGGAAATTCCTTGTAAGCCTCTTTGGGACAACTTCCACTTTTTTTTTTTTTAAGATTTTATTTATTTATTTATTTAATTGACAGAGAGAGAGAGAGAGAGAGAGAGACAGTGTGAGAGGGAACACAAGCAGGGGGAGTGGGAGAGGGAGAAGCAGGCTTCTGGCCGAGCAGGGAGCCTGATGCAGGGCTCGATCCCAGGACCCTGGGATCATGACCTGAGCTGAAGGCAGACGCTTAACCAACTGAGCCCCCCGGACAACTTCCACTTTTCAACTGACCATAGGAAAACCAGAACTCACCATCACTTTGAATGTCTTGTTAAAGGAAATCAGAGGGGCTCCTGGATGGCTCAGTCGGTTAAGCATCTGCCTTCCACTCAGGTCATAATCTCAGGGTCCTGGGATGGAGCCCCACATCAAGCTCCCTGCTCACTGGGGAGCCTGCTTCTCCCTCTTCCTCCACCTGCTGCTCCCACTGCTTGAGCTCTCTCTCTCTCACATAAATAAAATCTTTGAAAGGAAAAAAAAAAAAGGAAATCAGAGCCCAGCAGTTTAGTCAGTATAAACAGATTTTATTCAGGAACAATTACAACAGGGGAAAAGAAACCTCAGTGTAGAACTGAACACAGCTCCAAATACAGCATGATGAACTGGGGATTTATAGGTAGAGGGCTGAGTGGGGGTCAGTGGATGGAAGATTACTAAGGGGAACCATCAGGGGTAAGGAGGGATTCTGGCTAGACCGACCTAATACAATTTTTGTTAACGGCAGACCTGAGTGATCAAGGGTGGGGGAGTCTCTCTAAAATGACTTAGCAGAATCCTTGCTAAAATTGGGTGTTGCAGAGACAGACACAGAAGCCCAAAGGCAAGGCCTAGTTGGGAAGAGGGTTCAGAGGAACCTAAATAAAGTTTGGTCAAGGAGAGCATCTTTGTCAGTCTCTCATTCAGAAGAACAAAGATGCTACAAAGGAATGAAGGCCTGGTAATAAGTTACTTCAGTAAATGGGAGCACCAAAAAAAAAAAAGTTATTTCAGAAAAATATCTGCCCTCCTTTCCCCTCCCCCCCACAAAAGGAAATTATTATTATTATTTTTTTAAATGTTTTATTTATTTATTCATGAGAGTCAAAGAGAGAGAGGCAGAGGCAGAGGGAGAAGCAGGCTCCCCACCTAGCAGGGAGCCTGATGCGGAACTTGATCCCAGGACCCTGGGACTATGGCCTGAGCTGAAGGCAGACGCTTAACCATCTGAGCCACCCAGGCGCCCCAAATTATTATTTTTTTTGAGGTATTTATTTGAGAGAGAAAGAGAGAGAAGAGAGCATGAGCGGGGTCGGGGGGAGAGGGAGAAGCAGACTCCCTGATGAGCAGGAAGCCCAACGATGTTGGGCTTGATCCCGGGACCCTGGGATCATGACCTGAGCTGAAGGCAGATGCTTAACTGACTGAGCTACCCAGGTGCCCCAAAAGTAAATTAAATTTAAATTTCAAAATATACTCAACACAAAGGTCAAAATACCTCCAAATTAGCATAAAATAGCTAACTTTTATAAAAATATTATGTAAAAAAATATATATATTATGTACATATTTATCATTATTTCTAATTAGTCTATGTAGATCTCTAGCCCTGGGTCCAAGTCTTCTACTTAAAACCTGCATTATGAATAACTCCCTCTGAGCCTATTTCCTCATCTATAAAAAGGGTATAATTCGATTGCCACTGTATATTTCACAGCATAATTGTGAATATAAGGTAAGAGAGTATAGATAGAGCAGTGCCTGGGTGGCTCAGTCGTTATGCATCTGCCTTCGGCTCGGGTCATGGTCCCGGGGTCCTGGGATCGAGTCCCCCATCGGGCTCCCCCTGCTCTTGGTTTCAGCTCAGGTCATGATCTCAGGGTCCTGAGATCCAGCCCTGCACTGGGGTCCGCACTCAGCAGGAGTCAGCTTGTCCCTCTCCCTCTCCCTCCCGCCCACCCCCCCTCCCCCCCTTAAATAAAATAAAATTAAAATTAAAAAGTATAGAAACTCTTCGTAAATTGTAAAAGGCAATATGAATGTTATAATTAAAAATGTAGACAAAAAAATTTTTTTTCATCATAGCAAACCATCTGTTATAATCATAATATTTATTCATATGCAAATGAAGGCTTAAACCATCTCTCGTTTTGAGAGTACTCTGCATCGCACAGCATGGTTTAAGCAAACCATGGGAAATTGCCTATTTTTGTAGGTCAACATGACAGAAAATCAGCAATTCCTTTTGAATCAACTTATTCTTTTTTTTTTTAAAGATTTTATTTATTTATTCATGAGAGACACAGAGAGAGAGAGAGAGAGGCAGAGGGAGAAGCAGGCTCCCAAGGAGCAGGGAGCCCGATGTGGGACTCAATCCCAGGACCCTGGGATCATGACCTGAGCCGAAGGCAGACGCTCAACCATCTGAGCCACCCAGGCGCCCCGAATCAACTTATTCTAATGCATCAATCTATGTAGGCAAAATCCAAAAAGGATTGAAGACCCACTAAAAGTCTCAGGGGCCTCTCATAAGTACCTCCAGTGTCTCCTGTGGCTGCACAGTGCTTCTAGGAGCTGGGTAAATTTTGCCATTCTTATCTTACAAATGAAAAAATTAAGATACAGATTTGCATGTCTATCACATAATCAGGTCAGCACAAGGCTCATTTGGTAACTTCTAAGTCCTATTCAGGCCTCGGTGCTTAGGATGGTAGGGCAGTAGAAGTTTGTTGAATAGACTTAACTATTCTTCCCAGAGTTTCAGAAAAACATGTTCTATTGCAGGCTATTGTGAAGGTTCTGCTGGTTCTTCAAGCTCATATCACTTATCTAACCAGTTCCTTCTCAAACCAAGCTATAAACTTGAAATTCAGCTGTCTTCTTTTCCACTCTGTACTTCAAATCATCAGTCAAGTTTGTTGTTGTTTTTTAAGTAAACGCTACCCCCAACAGGGGGCTTGAACTCATGACCCTGAGATTAAGAGTCACATGCTCTACTGACTGAACTAGGCAGGCATCTCAGTCAAGTTTAATCCATTCTACTAATTCAATGTCTCTTCTAATTATTGGGTCTCTCAATCCCTAGTTCAAGTTTGCTTGAACAATTACTGTCTTCAGACTGGTCCTCCCACCTCCAGGCTTGATTTCTTACTTTCTGCTTAAAAGATCATCCTTTTTTCAATTTATATCTCCTGTAGCACCGAGGACAGGCTTTTTTTTTTTTTTTTTAGTATTTTATTTATCCATTTGACAGAGAGAGAGAGCACAAGCAGGGGGAGTGGCAGGCAGAGGGAGAAGGAGAAGCAGGTTTCCCACAGAGCAGGGGGAGCCCGATGGGGGACTTGATCCCAGGACCCCGCGACCATAACCCGAGCCGAAGGCAGACGCTTAACCAACTGAGCCACCCAGGCGCCCCAGGACAGGCTTTTAATAAATGGTCACTGAATGTGTTGGGAAGGAAATTTTTTTCCTCTACTGTGGTAGGTACTTTGATTGGTAAATTGATAAAGACAAATTAACTGGACAAAAACTAATTATATGTATGGGGAGCCCCATTTGAATATGACACCCACAAGTAATCAAGACAGTTGAGGTTTATATGCCATCCTGAGCTAGGGAGGAGATAGGGGTCTGAGACTTCAAAAAGAAGGAAGACAATGTATAGGAAGATGGGAAGAATAAATGGTGAACAAATGTTTGGCATGCCATACAGAGACAATGGGACACAGAGAGGAATTGGATCTCTAGGTTTTGAACTTCCCCTTATTTTACCATATCTCGCCAGTATTCTTTGTAGTTCTCTCTGGTGATAGTTCTTTTCCTGGACCAGGCCCCCTAACTAAAATCTTTTAGCCATTTAAGAGGGAGATAAAAGGTCTTCCTGAGTCTTTTGGGCTTTGATTGACTTCAATTCAAAGTAATCCACATGCCAAAGTGGCACAATTTGGGGAGGCTTATTCTGAACCTGTTCAAATGAATGACTGGGATTAAGAATCAGGCAATGAGGAAAGGGTCATACTTGTGCAGAAGTTCTTTCAGGTCTGGTACTATACTTCAGGTCATTTAATTTTTACAACTCCTGGAGATTGATGCAGACAACAAGATTTATTACTATGAGTGTTCCTCCCTCCTTGCTCTCTAGAGAGAATTTTTCCTTCCCACTTTAATTTCTTCTCAAATTTTTTTTTTTTTTTGTAGGCTCCACACCCAGCACAGAGCCCAATGCAGGGCAGGATCTCACGACCCCGATATCAAGACCTGAGCTGAAATCAAGAGTTGGACACTTAACTGACTGAGCCACCCAGGTGCCCCAGTTTCTTCTCCACTTCGAAGAAGAATTTTCTCCTTTCCACTCTGGTTCTTAGTGTTTTGTGACACAGGATTAAGAGAAGATAGGGAGTCCTCATCAGTCCAGACTGGTGGAGAAGCAGGGTAGTATGTTGTTTTGTAGGGTCTCCTTTGTAATGGAGAATGCAAGCTAAGGGCAAATTGGGGAGAACAAGAATTTTAAATAACATACATAATAAAGATCTAAAACGGGTTGGAGGAGGGAGAAAGAAGGTAGAAATAAACCACTCAGCAGCCTGGCTAGGGATGAGGAGGGGATTTGCAGAGGTTTGAAGAATGGTCTTTGGAGTAGCTTTGGCAGAATAAGAAAGAAGAAAAAGGAGGATTTTAAGTATTGCTGTGGGTTACAAATTTGATCTCCTTTATGTTCTTTGAAAAAAACAAGGAAGGATGGTAATTCCTCTTGAAAGAATTTGGCTACTGGACCTTGTTTCTTTCAGTGTGAAATTGAGCCATGTGGAGTCCACACTGAACAGAAAGCTAGGGCTTGGAGAGCCAACATTTTGCTAACATCACACAGTGAAGGGCTGAGCCAGAATTTGAACCCACACCTCTCCAAATACAAAGTCTGTAAGTTTTCATTCCCACATGCTACCTGTGGGTCAGAAGACATCTGTTGAGTTGCACCTCTAAAAATTCCATCACAGGGGCTCCTGGCTGGCTCATTTGGAAGAACACATGACTCTTGATATTGGGGTTGTGAGTTTAAGCCCCACATTCGGTATAGAGATTACTAAAAAAATGAAATAAAAAAAATTCATTGGGGGTTGCCTGGGTGGCTCACTCAGTTAAGCATGTGACTCTTGATTTCAGCTCGGGTCATGATCTCAGGATCATGAGACTGAGCCCTACTGGGGCTCTGTGCTCAGTGTGGAGTCTGCTTGAGATTCTCTCTCTCCCTCTCTTTGTGCCCCTTCACCTTGTGTGGAAGTGCACGGGTACGCACTCTCTCTCCCCCCTCTAATAAATATTTTTTTAAAAAATCCATTGAAGGGACAGCTGGGTGGCTCAGTTGGTTAAGCATCGGCCTTCAGGGACGCCTGGGTGTCTCAGTTGGTTAGGCGTCTGCCTTCGGCTCAGGTCATGATCTCAGGGTCCTGGCATCAGGCTCCCTGCTCAGTGAGGAGCCTGCTTCTCCCTCTCCCTCTGATTGTGCTCTCTCTGTCAAATAAATAAAATCTTAAAAAAAAAAAAAAAAAGAAAAAGCATCCGCCCTCACCCCGGGCCCTGACCCCCATGTGGGGGGACAGGCCCGGGGGGGGGGGGGGGGGGGTCATTGCTCAGCGGGGAGTCTGCTTCTCCCTCTGCCTGGTGCCTGCCGCTCCCCTCGCTTGTACGTGCTCTCTCCTCTCTCTCTCTGACAAATAAAATCTTTAAAAAAGAAACCCAGGGCGCCTGGGTGGCTCAGTTGGTTAAGCGACTGCCTTTGGCTCAGGTCATGATCCTGGAGTCCCGGGATCGAGTCCCACATCGGGCTCCCTGCTCAGCAGGGAGTCTGCTTCTCCCTCTGACCCTCCTCCCTCTCATGCTCTCTCTCATTCTCTCTCTCGCAAATAAAAAATCTTAAAAATTAAAAATTAAATAAATAAAATAAAAAAGAAACCCATAAAAAATCCATTGGAAAAAAAAATGCATTGAAGTTGTAATAGGAAGTCTTGTTCCTAATAGTTGTTGCTCACTTACGAGCTTTCAACATGAAAATCTTATTTCAGGGATTGCGGGAAACTGGAGAGGTGATTCATTGATCCCTTTCCTTGCCCTGCTGTTTTCTGGCTTTCATTTTGGGTTTCTAGCCCAGGCTTTCTGCATAAGAATACCTCTTGATTTAAAAGACCATCAGAGAAACAATAACTTTATCAAAGCTTAAACTCTCCCCAGGGATAAAAGAGGAAGCATTTCTGTGAGTGTGCTCTATTTACAAGCATCATAGGCTCCCACTCTGTCTAGAGAGCGGACAGTATTTTGAATCATAAAGAAATGGAAAGATCTGAATTTAAAAGACTCTGAAGGATACATTGTTTGAAGAGTTTGGGGCACCTGGGTGGCTCAGTCAGTTAAGCATCTGCCTTTGGCGCAGGTCATGGTCCTAGGGTGCAGGGATGCACCCCTGCATCAGGCTCCCTGCTCAGTGGAGAGTCTGCTTCTGCCCCTCCCCTGCTCATGCTCTCTCTTCTCAAATAAATAAAATCTTAAAAAAAGGAGTTTGGAAATATAAGAATCATTGGCATATAACCACCATAGGAAACATGGACAAGATGAAATAATAATAGTGATGAAGGTGAAGATGATGTTGATGATACCAGCCTTTACTGAGTGCTACTTGGAGCAGGCACTATGCAAAGTGCTTTACATGTATGTGGCATAATATTCTGGGATATTAAATTTTCTCTTTTCCTTCCTCTTCTCCTAATCAGGCCATTCTTTGCCTCACATGAGGTATCAGGACAGATAATAAAAATGTTCTAAAAGTTTCTCTGCCCTTTACTTACCTTAAGTCTTAGAAGAACTCGGAGAGTTTATGAAGTGAAGGGGTTTGGGACAGGCCACCCTCCACCCCCCAAATGTGTCACTTTGGCATGCAGAGTATTTTGAACTAAAGGCATTCAAGACCCTACTGGCTCAAGAGAAACTTTTGCCCCTCCCTTAACTACATAGAAGAATCTAAATTGGAGCGTCTTTCCAAAATAAGTGTTATTAACAGAAATAAAATTTATCCCAGTGACCCAGCTGTATGGCAGGGCAAACATCTAATTACCAGACATCTGCTCTTCTCATCATCCTATGAAGTGCATTCCTTTCCTCTGAAGTTCCAGACCACTTAATACAGAATGGCATATATATCTCATTTTGCCTGTCTTTGGAATTTCCATGTCTGTGTGGATTCCCCACACTATGCTACTAAGCTTAATTTTCTCCTGTTAATCTGTCCCATGTCAATCTGGTTCTTAGTCCAGCTAGAAGGACCCTTAAAGGGGACGGGAATTCTTGCTCCCTGACAGAAGGTAAAAGAGGTAGATTTCTAATAGCTACATCAGTGATTCTCAAACTTGTTGGTATCAGGACCTCTCTATATTCATAGATATTACTTAGAACCAAAATGTGCTTTTGTTTATACAAGTTATATCCATCAATATTTACTAATGTAGAAATTAAAACTAAGACAAAGTTTTAAATATTCATTAAAAATAATAAAATAACGGGCACCTGGGTGGCTCAGTCGGTTAAGCATCTGCCTTCGGTTCAGGTCATGATCCCAGGGTCCTGGCATCGAGTCCTGCATCGGGCCCCCGCTCTGCGGGAGGCCTACTTCTCCCTCTCCCACTCCCCCTGCTTGTGTTCCTGCTCTCGCTATCTCTCTCCCCGTCAAATAAATAAATAAAATCTTAAAAAAAAAAAATCCAGTCTTACACAGATATATGATTGGAAAAAGTATTTTAATAGACTTTTCAGATAATTTGTGGATATTCTTTCTGGGTACAACACTAAAACTCAACAAGTGTTAATTTCTTTATTGTTTAGTTGCAATGTGGAATATGAAATCAGATAAATGAACTTTTCATGTATCATTACATTAAAATCTGTTGATCTGTGTTGCACTTTGAATAGATCTTCTACCCCTTTGTGATTTTATAATGTCATCTACTGGCTATTCAGAAAATATTGGCTAACTTAGTTGTGCGGATCCTCCAAATGTTAACGTCTTCCACTATATAATATCCAAAAATCGGATTTGTTATTATCACCACTGATCTCATGAGAAATGTTGTCAATGTGTTGGGAAGCTGTTAACCTCAAGATCATGGGTACAAGTTTTTCAAAATTCTTTTTTTTTTTTTTAAGATTTTATTCATTTATTTAGAGCACATAAACATGGGGAGGGGTGGAGGGAGAGGGAGAGAGAATCCCAAGCTGACTCTGCACTGAGCGTGGAGCCCAGTGTGGGGCTTGATCTCATGACCTTGAGATCATGACCTAAGCTGAAATCAAGAGTTGGACACTCAACTGACTTAGCCACCCAAGCACCCCCAGTTTTTCAAAATTCTAAATTTTATCCTTGGTGACAAATTTTGTCTATTTATTTATTTATTTAAAAGTAGCAGGCTCACCTTGCTCATTTTCTAGAAATGTTAGCCTAATGCCCAAGTCTGAATAAAATGTTTGTCTGTCAGTAGTTCTTTTAGTGAAAATGGTGTTCCATGAAAAAAAGCACCTAGCTTAGCTCACAATTCAATTGCTCCAGTGCGTTGTAATACTATACGTATTAGAAGCACATTGTATGTATTTTCTATTTCACCACAGAGTATTAAAGGGTCAAGATTTAATAAAAGTAATACCTTTGCTGCTTCAGCAAGGAAATTGTTAAGTGAAACTGGTTTGTTTTTTTACTGCAAGTGTGTGGTAGTGGAGAATGCAGTAATAGTATAGTTTGATGGTGTCTGAGAGAAAAAAACTTTCCGTATACGTACTCTTAGATTCAGTTCTTGGTAACCTGTGAATTAAACTGACAGAAGACAGGTTAGCAAGAGAAAAGACAGATTTTTATTTTTATTCAAGTAGGGACACACTGGAGTTCACAAAAAGTGTGACTCAAAGAGGTGGTCAGAATTTCGGGCTTGGGGTGCCTGGGTGGCTCAGTCGGTTAAGCATCTGCCTTCGGCGCACGTCAGGATCCCAGGGTCCTGGGATCGAGTCCCACATCGGGCTCCCTGCTCGGCGGGAAGCCTGCTTCTCCCTCTGCCTCTCTCCCTGCTCATGCGTGCGCGCTGGCACACACCCTCTCTCTCTCAAATAAATAAATAAATAAATAAAATCTTTAAAAATAAAAAAAAGAATTTGGGGCTTATATTCCACCTAATTAGAGAAAGAAGTGAGGGAGAAGGGCACTTACAGAAAACAACTGAATTGTAGGGGCGCCTGGGCTCAGTCAGTGGAGTGTATGACTCTTGATCTCAGGATTGTGAGTTTAAGCCCCACGTTGGGTGTACTGATTACTTAAAAATAAAATCTTTTATTAAAAAAAAAAAAACAGTGGCCTTCTTAATAAGGGGAAGGGGAGAAAGGGCACTTATGGGAAAACAAATGATCTTTTAGAAAGATAAGTGGGCCCGTAGGCACCTGTCTGCTTAGGTGTGGTATGGGTACCTCATCTCTAGTGATAAGAGTCAATCTTCTCTGGTTGCTCCAGGGAAGGGAGTTATGACAACTGGGTTCTTTTGGGAGGCTCTACGTTTAGGCAGATAAGGGATTTCGAGAATTCAAATGCTTTCTGTTCAAAAGAACTGTTACACCGCAGTGGCATAGTGTGTCGATCAGCACCAGAACACCCACAGTTTCACACACCATTGTTTTTGTATTATTGGTGCAAATGCCAACATGGTGAAAAGGACAAGTAACATTTTACTATAATTATGAAAACAGTTTTGATTTCTCCAACCCCCTTAAAAGGTTTTGGGGACCCCCTGGCATTGTGGACCCTACTTTGAGAACCACTAAGTGATGGTGTCTTAGAGAATCAGAGGGGGAAACAGGGCCTGAAAAACAGATTCCTCCAGGTAAGTGGTCAGGAGGAGGGAGGCGTGCAAATCCTAGAGAAGTGCAGAAAAGCACCATCCCTTTTTGGCACCAGCATGGGGAGGCAGCAAGACTCGGGGAAAGAATAGCTATTTGGTGTACCTTCACCTTGGCAGACAAACAATAGGATACCTTAGCAAAAGATTCCTTTGCTTCCAGAATGGTGTAGGCACTTCAGAGTGCTGACAATGAGAATAACACGTCGTCACGTGTGTGGACTGATGGCTACTGATCAAAAAGGAAACACATTAAAAAAAAAGGAAACACATACACAAAGCATACACTGAGGACTGAGCACTTCATGGGATTCTTGGTATAACCCCATGGATAGGCAAGGGAAAGCTCCCAGAATGATGATCTTGGCAGCATGGGAGCCAGATCAGATATCAATTAGAATTATAAATATTTTAAAAATATTACTTTTTTGGGAGGTGCCTGGGTAGCTCAGTCAGTTAAGCAGCTGATTCCTGATTTTGGCTCAGGTCAGGATCCCAGAGTTCTGGGAGCCTGCTTTTCCCTCTTCCACTGCCCCTCCCTCTGCTTGTACTTTCTCTCTCAAATGAATAAATAAAATCTAAAAAAATAAAATAAAGTATTACCTTTTTTTTTTTAAGTAGGTTCCACACCCAGCATGGAGCCCAACACAGGGCTTGAACTCACAACCCTGGGATCAAGACCTGAGCTGAGATCAAGAGTCAGATGCTTAACCGACTGAGCCACACAAGTGCCCCTTAAAATACTACTTTCTATAACTGAGTTTGTAGGCCTAAGTTTACTGACCCTATATGCATCATCTTGTTTAATATGACAACCTTATGAGGTAGATATTATCATCATTCCCACTTTATAGATGGAGAAGCTGAGAGGATAGATGATTTACTTTATGCACAGCTAATAAATGGCAGAACCAGGATTAGAACTATCTTTGAAACTTTGTGCTTTTAGTTGGCACACTCTCTCTGTTGATTTAATATAGATAATTTCCCTATTTGCACTCTCTCCATTCATGTATTAACATCCCTGGTCATGGGATCAGAGAGAGAGAAGATAAGACGTTTGGTTGACTTGTATTTGCCCAGTTGTTTGCCCTATTTGCAGTTGTTTGTGGGCTATTACAACCCTGGCAAGAAGTGACCTGGCAGATCTTAGATTACTCAGTCTAAAACAATCCCTGGAAGGCATGGTAAATGAAAATGGTAAGTGCTGATACATTTGTGGTGAGTCTGCCCAGGAAGCCCACACAACTACAGGTGGTGTAAGGCTCACTTCCCTGCTCTCTGAGCCTCACACCTAAAAGGAAGGTTGATGACTGGGATATGGAGGCTTGGAAAGCTCTAAGGAAGGGGTGATCAGACCCTGCAAACAGTGTCAAGGAAGCAGCCCCATCAAAATGAAGCAAATGTGCCTCCTATCTGGCATTCCTTAATTTTATTATTATTTTTTTAAAGAATCTTATTTATTTATTTATTTATTTTATTTATTAAAGATTTTATTTATTTATTTGACAGAGACAGCAAGAGAGGGAACACAAGCACGGGGAGTGGCAGAGGGAGAAGCAGGCTTCCCGTGGAGCAGGGAGCACGGAGCCCAATGTGGGGCTCGATCCCAGGACCCTGGGACCATGACCTGAGCCGAAGGCAGACGCTTAACGACTGAGCCACCCAGGCGCCCCTTATTTATTTTTATTTTGAGAGAGAGAGAGCATACGAGCACATGCACTAGTGCAGGGGGTGGGGGAGGGGCACAGGGAAAGAAAGAATCTTAAGCAGGCTCCACACCCAGCATGGAGCCCAATGTGGGGCTCAGTCTCAGGATCCTGAGATCATGACCTGAGCTGAAATCAAGAGTCAGATTCTCAACCGACTGAGCCACTCAGCCACCCCTGGTATTCCTTCAATGATAGAAACATAGTACCTCTAACTGGCATATTCAAAATATCCCAAGGCACTCCAGAACATGAATATTGTGATTTTAAAACATGTCTGGGTGGCTCAGTTGGATGAGCTACTGCCTTCGGCTCAGGTCATGATCCTGGAATCCCGGGATCGAGTCCCGCATCAGGCTCCCTGCTCAGCAGGGGGTCTGCTTCTCCCTCTGATCCTCTCCCCTCTCATGCTCTCTCTCTCATTCTCTCTCTCAAATAAATAAATAAAATCTTTAAAAAAACAAAAAACATGTCTACAAAGCAAATTCTTTGACGCTCTTCCCATTAAGAACTGGGTTTTAATCCCTCTCTCTGCAACATAGGCTGGCCTTTAGTGATTGGCCTCTATGGAATTGAGTGTGGCAGAGTGATGGCTAAGTTAAAAAAGTCAATTCAGCTTCTTGAACCGTCTGATTAGTTTTTGTCTGTTTTTTGTTACCTTTATTTTTCAGAATACCATTTATACCAAGGGTAGTAAGAAAGTTGATCCTTGGGGGGCGCCTGGGTGGCTCAGTCATTGGGCATCTGCCTTCGGCTCGGGTAGTGATCCTGGGGTCCTGGGATCAAGCTCCACATCGGGCTCCCTGCTCAGCAGGAGGCCTGCTTCTCCCTCTCCCACTCCCCCTGCTTGTGTTCCCTCTCTCGCTGTGTCTCTGTCAAATAAATAAATAAAATCTTTATTAAAAAAAAAAGTTGATTGTTGGGAAAGAAAAAAAAAAACCCTACATTCCCTAATCAAAATCTAACAGATTTGGGGAATATTGTGAATTATCTACAGCTAGTCAGGAGGCTTGAGAGAGAAAACATCTGGGAGAACCTCCTCCCTCTGACTCTCCAATGTGTATACAGACTCAGCACCTCAGAAATACAGGCTATCCTGACTTAAATACTAAAGGCAGCAATGTGAGACCTCCAGATGAGGATTCCAACTGGTTTTCCTGTTACCTGAATTAATAACACTGTTGAAAAACAAGATCTGGGCTGGGATTCTCGCTGCCCTCAAACAACAGATCCAAAAAAGTTGGGCTGAGAGGGTGGACAGTGGTCCAGTACCTTCTTTGAGGTTAGAGCAAAGGGCCCTGGCTCAGTGGCACCTCCTATCTTGGGGCTTTACCCGGCAGCTTCCAGGATCTGACGTGGGGCAAGAGCTAGCTGCTTCTACTGAGCTCTCCTCCTCCATCCCATCTGCCCTGTTGTGAACTACGAGTTGAGTTGTGTCTTCCCTAGAGCTTGAATGCCATTCACTACTCTCTATAGATACCAGCCTGGTTGCTGCTGGGCCCTGGCTCATGTCCATTGGCAGCTGGGGGACAGAGCATGAGCCTCTTCCCCTGATGGTAACATTTATTTATTTATTATTATTATTTTTTAAAGATTTTATTTATTTATTAGGGAGAGAGAGAGGAAGCACAAGCAGGGGGAGTGGTAGGCAGAGGGAGAAGCGGGCTCCTCGCTGAGCAGGGAGCACAATGTGGGACTCCATCCCAGGACCATGGGATCATGACCTGAGCCAAAGGCAGACGCTTAACCAACTGAGCCACCCAGGCGCCCCTGATGGTAACATTTAAATCAACAGCATTCCCAGGGACCAGTGAGCACATTTAAATAATAAAAATAATTGTTATCATTCTATACATAGCCAATGATAAAAACGTACTGGGACAGAAAAAAAAATGACGCCTTAGAAATGAGAAGATATATTTAAAAGAAGACATTTAAAAGATACATTTAAAAACAAAAAGGAAATCTTCTCCAGTAATCCCTAGTCCCCACGTCTAAATTTTCTCAGTGGCTAGCCAGCAGGCAGATGAAGAAATTAGAAGACAGCAGAGTCATCATCGGACCTAACTGTCCTCCTTTCTCTAAGAAACAGAGATCCAGAAGGATCTTCTCACTTGGTTACCCATGCCTTGAAAAGATCTAAATATCTTCACTAAAGAGTGCATGTATTGGGGTGTGTGTATTGTGATTTATAAAGCACCATGGAAACATTCTCATTTCCAGGCGTGAGGATTACACTGATTTTACTCAAATACAGAAGCTTGGGGCTTAATGCACTAATGTTTCTTCTTGGGGGTTCAGTAGCCTGAATGACTAACAGGGACTCAAAAGCTGCCATCAAAAGGCAGAATTTTTTAAACGCAGATTCAAATCTGAGATTCTTGATTTCAACATTAGGAAGCCCAATTATGTTTTCAAAAAATTTTTTTTGTTCATCAGTATTTTATTATTATTATTATTTTTTTAAAGATTTTATTTATTTGTCAGAGAGAGAGAGCACAAGCAGGGGGGATCAGAGGCAGAGGGAGAAGCAGGCTCCCTGCTGAGCAAGGAGCCCGATGTGGGACTCGATCCCAGGACCCTGGGATCATGACCTGAGCCGAAGGCAGACGCTTAAATGACTGAGCCACCCAGGCGTCCCTTATTATTATGTTTTAGAGATTTTATTTATTTGAGAGAGAGAGAGAGCAAGAAAGCATGAGTGGGGGAGAGAGGCAGATGGAGAGGGAGAGACAGACTTCCCCACTGAGCAGGGAGCCTGATGGGGGGCTGATCCCAAGGGATCATGACCTGAGCCGAAGGCAGACACTTAACTGACTGAGCCACCCAGGTGCCCTTGTTCATGAGTATTTTAAATGATAAACTTCCTGCTCATGTAAGAAAATTTAACAATAAAGAAGGATATAAAGTGGTTTCCTGATATAAGGGTTTTCAGCCCTTAATCACCATTAACAGTTTCTTGTATATTATTCGACAAAATTCTAATGCTTATATAAAAGGACACACACATGCTTCAACAAATATAAAAAATGTGTACAAATAAATGTATTTATATGAATATGTATAAACTATAAAATCATAATTAGGAGCATAATATGCAGTCTATTCTGTAAACTTTTTTTTATAATTAAGTGTGTGTTGGGCATTTTCACACATTAGTACAATTGATCTGCTACATTATAAAAAATAGTTTCATATTATTCCAATATTTGTATTACTCTGCTTTAACCAGAACCTTAGCAATGGACATTTATGTTGCTCATAGTTTTTTGTTTTTGTTTTTTTAAATTGGTATCACTTAACTGGCCTCTAATATGTTGCATCAATTGATACTCCTACCAATGGCATATGTGTGTGCCTGTTTTGAACCCCTATTGTCACTGAAGATTATCAAAAGTTTTCTAAATAGATTTGAGGATCTAAGCCAGTCCTTTTGGTAGAAATGTATATATGGGGGAAATTCATGAAGTCAGCACATTTACCTAAGTAAACAAAATATAGATTCTAGGTCAATGTAAGAGTAAAGTATAGAGGAGTCACTGATTTGTGATTCTCTGCTTTATTTTCCTAAGATTTGGGACTTATAAAGCCTTTTCTCATTACAATTCTCCAAGCGTTGAACAAATTTATAGTCTAGACAGTGATGTTGCTCTGTAGACTATGCTAGGCCTCTGTTTCCAGCTTCCCGGATACTTGTAGTTAACAACCCAAAAGTTTAAGGCTGTGCTGGTAGTTGGAGACTCTAATCAATTTTAACCATGTTTTTGTATTTTGAAAATACATTCAGACACCCAATTTGGGAGGCCAGAAACACATTTCCTCTCTACTATAGTGATATGGGGCATACTCACTAGTGATACGGGGCGTATCCACCGCATCTTCCCCAGAACTTGGATCTTGGCAAGAGGCCACTCCACCTTACATACTACCCTTGACTGAATGAAAGACCAGCTGAGAAGCACAACTACTAAATGGAAGAAGGGGGAAGAGGATTGGAAGGGATGGCGGGGAGGGAGTGATGGTAGGTAAAAATCCCTCTTGGCTATGGAGGAAAGGCAGAGGGTTTTAGTTCCCTTGTGGGAGGCAAAGATGGTGTGCAGCACCAGGAAGGGGCTCAAAATAGTGATCTTGGCAGGGCATGCCAGACTTCTGAGATTGATTATAAAAGCTTCCAGCTTATGAAGTCTCCAATGTCTTTTTTCAGCCAGCAACTGGAATGCCAAAGGCAAGGCATTTTTCCAGTAACTTGATATACTTCCTATCAACTAGCAGTTCCTTCGGACTTCTTGGGTAAGGAAGCAAAGAGTTCTCTCCTATGTTGAGGGAAAGAAACCTGTTTCTTGGAAATAGCTCTGTCATATTTCACCAGAAATACCAGCACAGCCTCACCGGTTACACTTCACAGGGCTCTGATGATGTCCCACATTCTCAGAAGGAAAACACATGTAAACACAAGTCTGCTTCAGCATTCTGGATGTCTGGGCGCACAAAGTGTAGTGTGTTTACTCTCATCTCCGTACGTACCACAGTATTTGTTCCTGGCACTGAGAAACAGCATTCAGTGAACCCAGAAACGCTTGGGTTTTATACAACACTGTTTTTGGTTTGTGTTTATTTGTTTGTTTTTTAAAATAAATACTTACTTTACTTTAAAATGTCTATCAGGGGCGCCTGGATGGCTCAGTCATTAAGCGTCTGCCTTCGGCTCAGGTCATGATCCCGGGGTCCTGGGATCAAGCCCCATATCAGGCTCCCTGCTCCATGGGAAGCCTGCTTCTCCTTCTCCCTCTCCTCCTGCTTGTATTCCCTCTCTCGCTGTGTCTCTCCCTGTCAAATAAATAAATAAAATCTTTTAAAAAATAAACAAAATGTCTATCATGGGGCACTTGGGTGGCTCAGTTGGTTAAGTGTCTGCCTTTGGCTTGGGTCATGATCCCAGGGTGCTGGGATAGAGCCCCGCATCGGGCTCCCTGCTCCGTGGGGAGCTTGCTTCTCCCTCTGCCTGCAGCTCCCCCTGCTTGTGCTCTCTCTCTCTGTCAAATAAATAAAATCTTTAAAAAAATAAAAATAAAATGTCTGCCAACTGGTTTTCAAAATTTAAAATCACAACTTTCTGTTGCAGGTTTTTTAAAAAATAAATTAAAGCCAAGTACTAAAGAAATTCAGATGATTATCAAATATTTGCCCTCCAAAAAAATGCTAGGCAGAGCTAATTTTACTGAGTTCTTCAAGGCATTCTTGGCATCTATTTTATGCAAATTGTTCTAGAAAGTAAAAAAGTTCAGAAATGGTCAAGCTCATTTTTGAAGGCTAAGATAAGATCTTTTTAAAAATGCGTTCATTCATTTATTTACTTTTTTAAAATTGAGAATTAACTGACATATATTAGTTTCAGGTGTACAACATAATGATTGATATTTGTGAATATTGTGAAATGATCACCACAGTAAGTCTACTTAACATTTGTCACCATACATAGTTACAATTTTTTTTTTTTTCTGGTGATGAGGTCTTTTAAGAAGCCTAAAATATTGGGGCGGCTAGCTGGCTCTGTCAGTAGACATGCAAATCTTGATCTCAGGGTTGTGAGTTCAACTCCTATGTTGGGTGTGGAGCCTACTTAAAATAATAATAAACAAACAAATAAGAAGGCTAAAATCTTGATTAAAAACAAGATAAGGAAGGGTGCCTGGGTGGCTCAGTCGTTAAGCGTCTGCCTTCGGCTCAGGTCATGATCCCAGGGTCCTGGGATTGAGCCCCACATCGGGCTCCCTGCTCCACGGGAGGCCTGCTTCTCCCTCTCCCACTCCCCTTCCTTGTGTTCCCTCTCTCGCTGTGTCTCTCTCTGTCAAATAAATAAAATCTTTAAAAAAAAAAAAACAAGATAAGGACAATACATGAAAATTATTGGCCCTAAATACTTATGAATGTGAATACACACACACACAAAATCCTAAATCAAGTACTAGCTAAACAATTAACAAGGTATTAAAAAAAAGTCATACATCAAAATCAAGTAGTTTATCCTAGAAAAGCCAAACTGGTTCAAAAATAGAAAATCTACCACATTAAGGAACTAAAAGAGAAAAATCATTATCTCGATTGAGAAAAAAAAATTGGATAAATCTTAGGTGCCTATTTATGATTATCTTTTTAAAGCAAGAACTCAGCATACGTGGAGTAGAAGGAAGCTTAATTTGATTAAGATTTTATACCAACTTTGGGTACATCTCTTAAAGACTGGAAACAAATCCTTCTAATTTAACATAGTGCTTGTAGGGGAAGACAAATAATTTTCCCTCTGTCCTTCTGAGTTTTTAGCTGAGATCCCTATAATAAAAACACAAATTAACACCACAAGAGAAGAACAAACAGAAGTTAACATGTATACCTCATGTGTACATGGGAGATACCCAGGGAAAAATGAGTAATGCCCTGATGTGTCTTAGAATTCAGGAATAAATACCAGTTTAATAGGGGAAGAGGAGGGGGGGAATGTAGGCCTCTTAGGGGAGAATAAATGATATGTAGGAAAGATAAATGGGCACTTAGAAGAATAGATAATATATGATAGTTCGTGACACAGTCTTTCTGGGTATGGTTTTGACTTCTAGTCTCCTCTCCTTTGATAAAAGTCAGTCTTCCTTGGTTGATGAAACTCTCAGGGAGGGGATTTATGTCAACTGAGCTCCTTTTGGAGGCTCTGTCTTAAGCAGATAAGGGGAGTTCCCTGAATTTGCTGTTTTTCAAGAGCCTACAGCTCAAAATAACTAATACACCAAAGTGGCATATTTTGGGTTGGCATGTCCTCTACTCCTACAGTCATATTTTGGAATGGCATTATTCTGCTAGCCTTCATGCTATGAGGAAGAAAAAAGTTATAGTAGTTTATTTTAGCAGGTTCCACACATAATAAAATTTCCCTGAAGATGATTTATAAAGTGCTGAAAACATGAAAAAGGAAGAAACTGTTGTAGACTTCTGTCATTTTTTTTGGTTATCCAATTTGCAACTCTTCTTCCTATGTGGGAGAAATCCTTTATCGTATACCATGTAGGTAAGAGGCAATGCTCTGCTTTCCACAATGGAAGCTTAGGTGGTGACATCTTCCCTCTTCTTGAACTGTAGCATTTCAGCAGCTAGAGTGAGGTATCTGATCTTGGCCTGGCAAAGAGATGCTCCTGCTGAGACTCTACTCTAGACAGATGGCACGGATGTTTCCATTGAGCTTGCTGTGGTAGAGTTCAATGGGGGCAGTGCCCTGCAGCTTCCTACCTTTTTTTTTTAAAGTAATCTCTAAACCCAATGTGGGACTCACACTTACAACCCTGTGATCAAGAATTACAATGCTTTATTGACTGAGCCAGCCAGGTTCCCTATGGCTTCCTACTTCTTGGTCTTCCAGAGCTGCCTTGATTCCTGCACATTTTCTAAGTTTGGTGTTCTGTCCCCATTGACTTGTTGAACCCATGAGAGCTTTCAATGAATTCTCATTTTTCTTTTCAACTTAAGATACACCTTGCTTTCTACCACCTAGAAGAAATTCTACTAATATTATATTCTATTTCTTTACAGATTTTTGCTTTGCATTTTTTATATAATTAAGATCAAGCTCTATACATTTTTTTTTAAAGATTTTATTCATTTATTTGACAGAGAGACACAGTGAGAGAGGGAACACAGCAGGGGGAGCGGGAGTGGGAGAACCAGGCTTCCTGCCAAACAGGGAGCCCGATGCAGGGCTCGATCCCAGGACCCTGGAATCATGACCTGAGCCAAAGGCAGACGCTTAACGACTGAGCCACCCAGGTGCCCCGAGCTCTATACATTTTTCTATTTGTTTATCTAGCTCAACATGCACAAATACATCATTTTAAATACCAGGCAAATAAATTTTAAAGTTTATGTAATTATTCTATAGTATTTATACCATAATTTCCTTACCCATAATCCTATCGGATATTTGAATTTGTTCCAAAATGTTCAGGTTATTATACATAATTCTTCAAATAAATCATTGTGTATGTTTTTCTCAGTTGTTTTTAATATGTCCTTATGATAAATTCCCAAGAGTAGAATTATTATACCCAACAGTAGGAGTCCTAGTATTAAGCTTGTGTCCAATAAATACAAAAATGCATGACAAGTACAGAGAATGGAGAAAGGCACTGGCCATTATAATCATCAAAAAATTTATTGAGCACCAATTAGATATATGGCCTCATTGGTCACTAAGTCATGACCCCTGCCTTACAAGCAAGTCAAACATTTCTGCTCAGTTACTTGAGAAGGAAAAATCCTTTCTTAGCCATAGTACTAAAGAAGAACAACAATATCTTTAAAAGTTTTATTTCATTTATGCTTGTCCCTAGAAATGGAAAGGACACAATGATCTGCAGAATTCTCTAAACAATTCTTTTTTTTTTTTTAAGATTTTATTTATTTATTTGACAGAGAGAGACACATGGAGAGAGGGAACACAAGCAGGGGGAGTGGGAGAGGGAGAAGCAGATTCCCCGCTGAGCAGGGAGCCTGACGCGGGGCTTGATCCCAGGACCCTAGGATCATGACCTGAGCAGAAGGCAGACACTTAACCAACTGAGCCACCCAGGTGCCCCTAAACAATTATTTCTGCTTAACTGCTAAACTTCACCTTTATATGGACCTATTGCTACAACTCCCAAAGGCAACCAGAGATGTTTTAGTCTGCCAGAGCAAATAGGATTTTACAGCAACAGTTTCAGACCAAACAGGCTAAATCAATGATCTGAAAAAAAGACACAAAACTCCCAACTTTTCCTGGAAAATTTGGGAACACATTGAAGAATTTGTCCCCAGTTAGAAGGCAAAATGGAGATCCACTCCATTGCATTTTATGTTCTTTGGTACCAGAGCCCGGTGCTCTAAGGTTTTTGGTTGCATCATGAATGCCACTTGCTGTGGCCTAGAATATTTGGGGCCCAGGACACAGTGCAAATACCATTTTCCTGGTCAGGACAGATCTCCACCCCACCCCCACCCCCGTCATCCTTTCAGGTCCACATTAGGCTAGCTTTGCGCAGAACACAAGGTGATACTACATTCTGGGTAGGAGAACTTAATGTGGCCACAAATCTAGCCTTTTCTCCTCCTTACAGAATGGTGTCTTAGTTTTGCATTAGATTTGTAGGGGGATCAAAGCAGTGAGTGCAAATTAACCTCAGGATGAAGAACTTAAGGAAACAAAAACTCCTGCCTTTCAGAGGAGGAAGGTGGCAAACAGAACCCCTTACAAGTCACTCTTTTTTTCTTTCTTTTTTTTTTTAAGCAAGCTTTACACAGGAGGTGGCTTTGAACTCAGGACTCTGAGATCAATAGGGGTGTGCTCTACCGAGTGAACTGGCCAGGTGCCCCCTCAAACAGAACCCCTGATGACCAAATTTCAGAGATGTTTAAAATACGTAACTTTAGGGGCTCCTGGGTGGCTCAGTTGGTTAAGCGACTGCCTTCGGCTCAGGTCATGATCCTGGAGTCGCGGGATCGAGCTCCGCATCGGGCTCCCTCCCTCTGACCCTTCCCTCTCTCATGCTCTATCTCATTCTCCCTCTCAAATAAATAAAATCTTAAAAAAATATATATATATATATAACTTTACTATTAAAAACCCCAAAACAAAATCCTGACAAAGCTTTCCTCCTCATCTTACAGGGAAAAAACCTGGGGAAGCGTTTGTGTACCTTCTGAGCTGAATGTGCCCAGCACACAGTGGGCACCTGGAGGATTTTTTTTTCCAGTTTGTTTTGGTGATGCTGATGCTCAGGCCTTGACCAGGTACTTCCGCCGTGGGTACCACCGATCCTTCCACAGCTGCTGCTTGGGCTTCAGGCTCTCTCTGAGATTGTTCAGCCGCGGACAGGGCGCACATGTCTTCTGGGGCCCCAGATCCACGGGCATGTAGTTCTTACTCTTGTGGAATTTCCTGAGGTTCTTTTCTTTTGGAGAGAGAGAGAGAGGGGAGAGGGGAGAGGAGGGAGAGGAGGGAGAGGAGGGAGAGGAGGGAGAGGAGG
>NC_058411.1:64018252-64098326 GCF_002201575.2 Neomonachus schauinslandi | reverse complement strand
GGAGGGAGAGGAGGGAGAGGAGGGAGAGGAGGGAGAGGAGGGAGAGGGAGAGGGAGAGGGAGAGGGAGAGGGAGAGGGAGAGCGAGCGCGGAGGAGCGCGCGCACGTGAGAGAGAAGGCGTGCGCGCGGAGGAGCGCGCGCACGTGAGAGAGAAGGCGTGCGCATGTGCACGCATGCGTGGCGAAGGGGCAGAGAGAAAAGGAGCCGATCTCAAGCAGGCTCTGAGCCTAGTGGGGAGCCTGACTCGGCCTTATCCTACCACCCCGAGATCATGACCTGAGGGGAAATCAAGAGTCCGCTACTCAACCGACTGAGCCACCCGGTGCCCCTGAGATTCTCTTTCTGAGTCTGGCTAATGACAATGAATACATGGACCATATCTTTGCATCCAACTGGGATCTTGGGAGAGCCTGCCACTTTGGTGTCTCAGAGCTGGGACAGCTCCACCTTCAGGTCTTCCAGCCATGTAAGCAGCTCCTCCTTCTTGGCGTGAAGGTCTCGAGCCTTAATCTTGGCCCATCTTGCACAAGCCACCGTAGCCGAGGGGAAGAGCCAGATGTTTCCTGAGCAGGACAGCTCTGACATCTGGCTGGATAGCACCACAAACCTGACCCTGCATTTGATAATTATGATATACACTTAGGGCTGAATCAGGCTTTGATTGGACCTCTTTTGGTGTCATCTGATTTTTTGTTCAGAAATGCTTTCCCAGGTAAGACCTAAAGAAATTAAAAGCCCCCCCCCCCATCCCCCCAGCTCCACAGATGAGGAGTTAACAAACTCAAAGGCCAGTGGTCAGGGCTGGTGGCCCAATCTTGCCAATCATGAGAAATGGGGCCCATCTACCAGGATGTACAAAGCAAACCAGCACCTATCTTTTAATTTCTTCACAGTCTATTAGGTAACATATAATACTGTGCAACTGAAAGAATTTAAAGTCACATGCCTAGAGCCTTCTTACGTGGCCAGTCTCACCCATGTTGACAATGCATCACCAAAAATATCTTCTCTAGATATTCATTATACTAGATCCCTTTACTTCTATCTTATGTAAACAGGAGACTTCATTTGAGTCATAATTAATCTCTGGATAATTAACTCTTGTTAACGAATTTGTGGCTAAAAATTTCCTTTGTTAATAGCCTTAGATTCTACTAAAGTAGAGCTCACAGAAAGGGAGGAGGGGGAAGTATTACCATTTGGCGCATACTTCTTAAACCAGTTTAATCTGATTTTACTGTATATTTGAACCGTTTAACTTGATCTTTACTGAATTTTTTGATTGGTTAAGGGTAGGGGAAGAGACTTTACATAACTGCTGTCTTAATTTGTTGGGCTAGAGAATTTCCTTGATTTGTTACGTGGTTCCTTAAATAGTTTGTCAGTTTAGCTCTTTTGACTTTCTCCATGAACATTCTATCATCACTCAATAGTGATGGCTGTGTTTTGGATCCAGCCATTTAAGAAGGAACGACTGAGAAGGAAATTGGGCCAAATTTATTCTATGAGGTGAGATCAAAATAGGAGTTGATCATAAGCAAAAAGCCAAAATTAAATCAGGCACAAAGAAAAGGTACAAGGTGATCATGAAGTTTGCTTTATTTATTTATTTATTTATTTTAATGTTTTATTTATTTATTCATGAGAGTCAGAGAGAGAGACAGAGGCAGAGGCAGAGGGAGAAGCAGACTCCCTGCCGAGCAGGGAGCCCGATGCGGGACTCGATCCCAGGACCCCGGGATCATGACCTGAGCCGAAGGCAGACGCCTAACCATCTGCGCCACCCAGGCGCCCCCATGAAGTTTGCTTTAAATTAAATATAAATCTGCAGCAAGCTGTGTCTCTTTTCAGATTAATACCTAATCCTGATCTCTTTTCAGGATCAGCCGGAAGCCTCTGTAGTCCCTTGCAGTGTGGCAAATCCACTCAAGACTGAGTTCAGCCATCTTCCCTCCTAATTCAAGTCATCCAAGGATCCTTTTCTTGAAAGTCATGAAACTAAGACAATGGACTGTCAAGGTCAGCAGTGGCAGTCACTTGCTCTGTTTTGTTTTAATTTTTAAAAAAGCTCTTACTAGGAAGTTGATTTCATGTGATCTTATGCTGGAATAAATGTGTATCTGAGGATACTGAAAGACTCGCTGCCAAACCGGTTTTGCATACAGTCTAAACTGGGAAAGGAGCCTTCCTTGGGATGAAGGCCAAGGAGCTGGTCAGTTGTGGATGTAGCTTAAAAGGTCATTGGCTTACTTGCAAGAATGCTGGCAGCCTCAACATTTGCTACAAATTCCTCTATTACTCAATTGTTTTTGAATTTCTTTCCCACTGGGAAACCCAAGAATGTCTTTTTCCTGAGTGTACCATTCTCAGCTGATCTCTTTTCCCTGAGATGTTAGGAATGAGGCCCTGCAGCATCCCCTGTGAGTCACAGGTCAGGAGGCAGGAAGTCTTTCAAGTTCTTTGCATAGAGCCTCCACCCTCCCTGTCTGTCCACACTCTCAAAAGGACATAGGCAGCATTTCTGAGCCTTAGACCCAGAAGTATCAGAATTAGAAAGGATCTCAGAAAGCCTTCCAGTAGAGTAACAAACCATGCTGGTTTACCTGGTACTAAAACTTTGCTGGGACACAGAACTTTCAGTGCTGAAACTAGAACTCCTAAGCAAACTGGGATAGTTGGTCACACCACACTCAACTGTTTTTTGTTGTTGTTTGTTTTAGTACACTTAACTGTTCTGCAGAGAAGAAACTGCGGCCCAGGAGGCTGACTTGCCCAAGCTACAAAATTAGTCAGTGGCAGATCTTGAATTAGAATCCAGATCCACTGGTGCTAGAATTCGGTGCTTTGCTGGTACTTCCTTATATTCATTCACACAGTGCATTGCACACAATAGGTGGCTTATGTTTCTGTTGTGGTTGTTTAACATCTGAGTTCAAGGGAAGTGCTTTTCACAGATATAATTTTTTTTTTAAGATTTTTAAATTTTTTTGACAGAGACACAGCGAGAGAGGGAACACAAGCAGGGGCAGAGGGAGAGGGAGAAGCAGGCTTCCCGCTGAGCAGGGAGCCCAATGCAGGGCTCGATTCCAGGACCCGGAGATCATGACCTGAGCCAAAGGCAGACGCCCAAAGACTAAGCCACTCAGGCGCCCCAGATACGATAATTCTTAATTAGCAATGATCTCACTCAGGGTCATCATGAATCAATTGTGAAACCAGGTCTCTATTTCTAGACTCTGAACAGAACAGAGTGAACAAAGGGGAGGAAAGCTTAGTGAGGAATAGAAGAGGTTAAGAAAACACAAGGCTTGTGCAAAGATGAAGAGGCCCATGTGTGCTAGTGGGCTGAGCAGTACTGCAGCAGAGAGAACATAAAGAACATATAGAAATTAATCAGCAACAGTATGGAGTGTAAACACTGAAGAGAAGGATATATTCTTTCCCTGTCCTCAGAGAAAAGAGTATGGTAGAAAGAAAAGCATCATCATTCTTCTGATAAGGGAAGAAATGTAGCCATGGCCATACACACACACACAGACCCATGTGGTAATGACCATGTAATGAAAAAACTCTATCACCTGACATTGGTGGTTATATGTTTTCCAAGGACTTAAAAAGAACTCCCAGCAGTGTTCTTTGTCCTACTAGGTCTGAGATCTGCCCTGTTCTTCTTGCCAGTTTTCTCCTCCTGGATACTGAGTTTTTAATAAAGTAGCATAAATACTAGGGATCATTAGCTGTTAGACCTAGAGCTTTATGATCACTTACTTAAACTCTACAGTATCCCATTCAATGCAAGAGTCTTCTCACCTGCAAGAGGCACTGTTGTTATCTGGGTGAGGGAATGAGAGAAAGCATTAGGAATGTGATGAGTTGAGGATTAAGACTAAAGAAATGACTACTGGAAACAAAGGTCCAGGAACAACGTTATTTATTGTGGCCATTTTCACCAACTCATGTTGTGGGGTAGAATTTGGCACTTAATTTCTTTCATCTGGGGCAGAGCCTAAGGACGTGGTACATGGAAACAGCAGCATAAATAAAATGGAAGTGACTAAGGTGTTTTGACACTCATTAAGATGGGTGTTACTCTCAAAATGGAAGACAAGTACCTACTTTTCTATCCTACCACACCTTTTCCTGCTGGTGACCAGGGACAGAGTTACCTGCTCTTCTAATACCTAAAACCACAGGTGAACAGAGACTGAACTGACCTTCTTTGCAAATACTTGTTAAACTGTTAATCAGCAAACTTACTGCAGGCAGTGGTCATGTGGCCTCACAGCTATTCTGCTTTAGGCTGAAGGCCAGACTAGGAGCAGACCTCAGTTAAGGTGGTACTTCTGAGAACCAAGTGCTAGTTAAAAATGCAAATTATTGGGACCTTACCCCCCAGCATTCTGAATCAGATTTTTTTCTTTCTTTTTTTTTTAAAAGATTTTCTTTCTTTCTTTCTTTCAGAGAGAGAGAGAGCATGAGCGGGGGAGAGGGGCAGAGAAAGAAGCAGGCTCCTGGCTGAGCAGGGAGCCTGATGCGGGGCTCCATCCCAGGACCCTGGGATCATGACCTGGGCCGAAGGCAGACACTTAACTGACTGAGCCATCCAGGCGCCCCAGATTTTTTTCCTTTTTAAATAAACTTTTAAATTTAGAAGTAGATTTATAGAAAAGTTGTCAAGACAGGACAGTGTTGCCATATACAACAAAGCCAGGTTTTAACTTTTATTAACATAGTACGTTAGTATGGTACATTTGCCACAAGTAGTGAATCAATATAGACATTTTATTAACTAAAGTTCGTACTTTGTATTTTCCTTAGTTTTTACCTAATACCCTTTTTCTGTTCCAAGATCCCATCCAGAATGTCACATTACATTTAGTCGTGTCTCCTTAGGTTCTTCTTGGTTATTAGTTTTTCAGACTTTCCTTGTTTTTGATGACCTTGCCAGTTTGGGAGAGTATTGGCTAGGTGTTTTAAATAATGTCCCTCAATTTGGCTTTGTCTGATGTTTTTCTCATAATGAGACTGGTGTTATGGGTTTTTGGGAAGAAGACCACAGAGGTAAAGTGCCATTCTCATCACATATCAAGGGTACACACTATCAACATAACTTATTGATGTTATTCTTGATCACCTGGCTTAAGTTGTGTTTTAAGCGTTCTCCAGTGTAAAGTTCTTTCTTCCTCCCCTTTTCTTTGAAAGGAAATCACTATGTGCAACCCACACTAAGGAATGGGGAGTTAAGTTGCACCTTCCTGAGGCTGGAATATCTACATAAATTATTTGGAATTCTTCAACATAGGAGATTTTCTACTTTCCATCATTTATTCAGTTATTTATATCAGTGTAGACAAATGGACATATATTTTATACTTTGATATATCCCCATTGTTTTTTTTTTTTTAAAGATTTTATTTATTTGAGAGCGAGAGAGAGAGAGAATGAGAGAGAGAACACGAGAGGGGTAAGGTCAGAGGGAGAAGCAGACTCCCTGCTGAGCAGGGAGCCCGATGCGGGACTCGATCCCGGGACTCCGGGATCATGACCTGAGCCGAAGGCAGTCGCTTAACCAACTGAGCCACCCAGGCGCCCTCCCCATTGCTTTTTTTGTTTTTAGCACTTCATTACTTTCTGGCATTTATTTTTTAGGTAGGCACTTATTTTTTTATTTTATTTTTTATTTTATTTTAATTTATTTGACAAAGAGCGAGAGAGGGAACACAAGCAGGGAGAGTGGGAGAGGGAGACACAGGCTTCCAGCTGAGGAGGGAGCCCGATGTGGGGCTTGATCCCAGGACCCTGGGATCATGACCTGAGCCGAAGGTAGACACCTAACGACCGAGCCACCCAGGCACCTGGCACTTATTTTTTTCAACAAGCTTTCCTGATGTTTTCAGGCATACTACACATAAGTAGGTTTTGACAGGGAGGAGTTTCCCTTGTTTGTGAGATCATGTGAGTCACATGGGCTGCAGTTAAAAATAAGTCTCAGGCCCCTCCTCTGAAGATTCTGATGTAGTAGTTCTAGGGTGAGCCCCAAATCTGGATTTTTTTTTTTAAGATTTTATTTATTTGACAGAGAGAGAGAAAGAGCACAAGTAGGCAGAGCGGCAGGCAGAGGGAGAGGGAGAAGCAGGCTCCCCACTGAGCAGGGAACCCGATGTGGGGCTTGATCCCAGGACCCTGGGATCATGACCCGAGCTGAAGGCAGCTGCTTAACCGATTGAGTCACCCAGGCGCCCCAACACAAATCTGGATTTTATAACTATCTTCTGATGATTTTTATAATTGGACATGTAAACATGGCCTTGATGTAATTTTAATGAAGACTTTGGGGTAAGGCTTAAATTAGATAGATAGCTACAATCCATGGTATTGGAAGAATAATGCTTTACACTTGGGGTTCCAAGTGTGTTCACATGCACTCTGATTTGATTTCATTATCAAAATATGAAGGAGGAAGAACATTTTGTAGATGAGAAGAGTGAAAACTCAGGTATCTTTCCTAAAATCACACATATTGGGTATACCACCATACCATGGCCAACAGGCAGAAAAGCAACAGAGAATCTGACGTGTTTGGGGAATTGAAATAGCACTATTAAGTAAGATAACTAAAAAGATAGCTAGCTATTAGTCTGATTTTTAAGCAATAAAGAATTATACTCTATCATAATAAAATTGACCTACACAAAGCACTGTTCCCAGTACCCTTTCATCCCTTCAAAATAAACCAAATTAACTTTATATATTGAGCAACTACTATATGCCAAGTGTAGCCTGATCTCTTAACTTCTTTGTAAGACTCCATTTTTATTTTTATTTTTTCTTCAAATTTTAACTTAAATTCTAGTTAACATATATGTAATACTGGTTTCAGAATTTAGTGATTCATCACTTACATATAACATCCAGTGCTTAACACAATAGGTGCCCTCCTTAATACCTATCACTCACTTAGCCCACCTGCCACCTCCCCTCCAGCCACCCTGTTTGTTCTCTCTAGTTAAGAGTCTCTTATGTTTTGCTTCCCTCTCCCTATGTTCATCTGTTTTGTTTCTTAAATTCCACATATGAGTGAGATTATATGATATTTGTCTCCTATTTATTTTGCTTAGCATAATACACTCTAGCTTCATTCACCTGACTCCATTTTTAAAACTTGAGAAATAAATCTGTATGAGTTTTCTAGGGCTACCGTAACAAAATACCACTACAGTAGTTCCCCCTAATCTATGGCAGGTAAGTTCCAAGACTCCTAGTGAATGCCTAAAACTGTGGATAGTACTGAATCCTACAGATACTATCCTTTTTCCTATACACACATATTTATGATAAAGTTAACTTATAAATTAGGCACAGCAAGAGATGAACAATAATAATAAAATAGAACAATCGTAACAATATACTGTAATAAAAGTTAGGTGAGTGTGGTCTCTCTCTCAAAATATCTAATTGTACTGAACTTTGCCTTGTGATGACGTGAGATGATAAAACGCCTATGCGATGGGATGAAGCGAGGGGAATGACATAGGTGTTATGACGCAGCGTCAGGCTACTGACATTCTAGGGGTTAGGACTTAAACATCTTTTTGGGAGACATGATTCAACCTGTAACAAATTTGTGCCACACAATACACGCTTTTAAAGTGTACTATTCTGTGGTTTTTATTATATTCACTAGGTTGTGGAGCCGATATCACCAATTCCAGACCATTTTCTTCATTCCAAAGGATAACCCTATACCCGTTAGCGCTCCCCAACCCCAACCCATCCCTAACCTGTGGCAATCACTAATCTACTTCCTGTCTGTACAGATTTGCCTATTCAGGGCGCCTGGGTGGCTCAGTCGTTAAGCGTCTGCCTTCGGCTCAGGTCATGATCCCAGGGTCCTGGGACTGAGTCCGGCATCGGGCTCCCTGCTCAGTGGGGAGTCTGCTTCTCCCTCTGCCTGTCACTCACCCTGCTTGTGCTCACTCTCTCTCTGACAAATAAAATTAAAAAAAAAAAAAAAAAGATTTGCCTATCCATAAGATTTCATGTAAACGGACATTTCATATAAATGGAATCAGATAATAAGATTCATCTACATTGTAACATGTATCAGCACTTCATTCCTTTTTATGGCTGAATAATATTCAATTGTATGACTATACATATACATTTTTATACATTCATCAGTTGATGGACACTTGGGTTGTTCTCACTTTTTTGGCTATTATCAATAATTATGCCATAACTATTCATGTACATTTTTTGTGTAACTGTTTTGAAAAAAAATTTTTTTTTTTTTTTTAAGTAGGCTCCATACCCAGTGTAGGACTTGAATTCACGACTCAAAACATTAAGAGCTGCAGGGCGCCTGGGTGGCTCAGTTGGTTAGGTGACTACCTTTGGCTAGGGTCGTGATCCTGGAGTTCTGGGATTGAGTCCCGCATTGGCCTCCCTGCTCAGCGGGGAGTCTGCTTCTCCCTCTGACCCTCCCCCCTCTCATGTGCTCTCTCTCTCTCTCAAATAAATAAATAAAATCTTAAAAAAAAAGATTAAGAGCTGTACACTCTACACACTGAGCCAGCCAGATGCCCGTGTATGACCGTTTTAAATTTTTTCATACCCAGGAGTGGAATTGCTGGATCATTCCATAATTAACTTTTTGAGAAATGGCCAAACTGTCATCCAAAACAGCTGTACTAATTCTCACTAGTAACGTACAAAGGTTCTAATTTCTACACATCCTCTACAGCACTTACTGTCTTTTTTTTTTTAAAGATTTTATTTATTTATTTGAGAGAGAGAGAATGAGAGAGAGCACACGAGAGGGGGGAGGGTCAGAGGGAGAAGCAGACTCCCTGCCGAGCAGGGAGCCCGATGCGGGACTCGATCCAGGGACTCCAGGATCATGACCTGAGCCGAAGGCAGTCGCTTAACCAACTGAGCCACCCAGGCGCCCCTTGTCTTTTTTTTTTAAGTAGGCTCAACGCCCAGTTTGGAGCTCCATTAGGGGCTTGAACTCAACACCCTGAGTTTAAGACCTGAGCTGAGATCATGAGTCGGACACTTAACCAACTGAGCCACTCAGGTGCCCCGTTATTATCTTTTTGATCATAGACATTCCAGTGGATATATGTGGTATCTCACTGTGACTTTGCATTTCCCTAATGACTAATGATGTTGAACATCTTTTCGTGTGTATATTAGCCATTTGTATATGTACAAATTTCTCTTTGGAGAAAAGTATATTTAAATCCTTTGCCCAATTTTAATTGTCTTTTCATTGTTGAGTTCTAAGAGTTCTTTATATATTCTGGATACTAGACTCTTGTTAGAGGATTTGCAAAGCTTTCCCTCCCATTCTGTGGATTATCTTTTCACTTCCTTGGTGGCGCTCTCTGAAGCATAGAAGTTTTTAGTTTTAAGTCCAACTTACCTATATTTTAACTAGTGCTTTAGGTGTTATAGTGAAGAAACCACTGACAAATAAGCACTTTAAAATGATTACAGAAGATGATTATGAAACTAACATAATGAGATATGCTATATAGGTTTTCAAGGAAGACCATGGAAACTCCCAACCTTTTTTTTTTTTTTAAGATTTTTATTTATTTATTTGACAGAGAGAGACACAGCGAGAGAGGGATCACAAGCAGGGGGAGTGGGAGAGGGAGAAACAGGCTTCCTGCTGAGCAGGGAGCCCGATGCAGGGCTCGATCCCAGGACCCTGGGATCATGACCTGAGCCGAAGGGAGACGCTTAATGACTGAGCCACCCAGGTGCCCCGAAACTCACATTTTAAAATAGTTCGAAACTGTTATAAATGATTTAGGCATGTGTTTGCTCAGAGACAGGTTCTAAGGTGATTTCTGGAAGTCCCAGTACATGTTAAGAGCATTAATCAAACAACTAAGGAAACATATTCGTATTGTAGACAATTCTACATTTTTTTTTTTTTAAGATTTTATTTATTTATTTGAGAGAGAGAGAATGAGAGACAGAGAGCATGAGGGGGGAGGGTCAGAGGGAGAAGCAGGCTCCCTGCCGAGCAGGGAGCCCGATGTGGGACTCGATCCCGGGACTCCAGGATCATGACCTGAGCTGAAGGCAGTCGCCTAACCAACTGAGCCACCCAGGCGCCCCGACAATTCTACATTTTTGATACAACATTGAGAAATCAGAATGGTCACACTACTAGTGATAAGAAAAAACATCTCCAGTGAAAAATATAGCAAATGGCAGAGTACCCTGACTGGAGAACATAGCTGACTGGAGAATAGGAAGTGCATTGTCTAACCACTTTTCATATGATATTGACTTACAATAGCTCTGTTGACTGCTGAAACAAAAGCATTTCCATAACTTAGAAAATCTATTTTTAAGATGTTTTGTGTTTAAACAATGGCCTAGAAGATGTGTTTCTAGTAACTGCCTGAAACAAGGGAGGAAAGGTATGGGAAGACCAATCAGTGGTGAGCACTCCTCCAACATTTGATTATAAAATACAAGGCCCAAAGCTTTGTTACGATCAGAAACAAGTAACCAACAGAAATACTGGGGTTTACAGCCCTCATTGTTTAGTAGAGAGCCTCTGTTTCGGCTGTGTATGCATGTTTTTTTCTGAGGCCACTTGCACTACCTCCAATAATAGCACTAAAAAAACTACTCTTGCTGTGTCACTGGCATACTTTAAATTGCTTTAAAAAATATTACTTTTGTTCCTTCTTGGAATATTTTATTTTATAAAGCAATCCATTACTTCTGACATGTGTGTGTATGTATATATTCACTTATCAAGTTATTCTTGCCTCTAGATATTTTTTCAGAAAAAAGTGATTAAACTTTGATCCCATTAAGCAGACTTGTCAATATTAGTTTTTAATTGGCAGCAATGGCCTATTTTCTTAAAAAAATATAGTTAGAATTTTTCAAAAACTAAGGTTTTGGGGAATATATTATCTATTTAAAGAATTATATGTGAATATATATGAAAAATGGCTATTAGGTAGTAAGAATTTTCCCCAAATAGCCTGTGGAATCATCATTTTATAGTGCCCCAAAGAGAAGAGTAAGCAGGAGTCCTACCCAAACAGAAATGCAATTAAAGAAAGCTAGCTCCTTTGAATATACAGAACTTGGGACTGTATTTGTGTTCTGTACTGGATATAATCAAAACAACACAAAATTTCCCATTTTCCTCAAAGCTAAAAGCACAGGCAGGCACCAGTTAAACAGACTAGTAAACAGAAAAGTCAGGCACCTGGGTGGCTCAATCGGTTGTGTGGCTGCCTTCAGCTTGGGTCGTGATTCTAGAGTCCTGGGATTGAGTCCTGCATTGGGCTCCCTGCTCAGCGGGGAGTCTGCTTCTCCCTCTGACCCTCCCCGCTCTCATGCTCTCTCTCAAATAAATAAAATCTTAAAAAAAAAAAGAAAAGTCAACATAAGACACAATTAATTGGTGGATGATCACTGTCAGACAGCAGGGAGTTGGGGAACTGTATTTCTAGCAAACATAGAGGTAAAATTCTCCTGATAAATTGAGGTATTCTCAAATTAACGAGTTATTTGTAAAGAGGAAAGTATATTCAACTGATGGAGAAAATGCAAGATATGTAATTACCTTGGTCCTAAAGTTATAATAAAAAGACAAAGGGAATTCTTAGGATACGGCATAGAGGGAATTCTCTTCAAAATTATCGTTACAAAGAACTGTTCAGGTTTTGCATTCCCCCAAGTAAGTACTATTCTCTAAGCCTGTATCTTATGATATTCCATGGACTTGAATTAAGTCTATCTTGGAAGCCTTGGTCGTCTTCTCTGGGCTCCCACAGCACTATGCTTGTATCTTTTTTTAAGTTTATTTATTTAAGTACTCTACACCCAACATGGGCCTCAAACTTACAACCCCAAGATCAAGAGTTGCATGCTCTTCCAACTGAGCCAGTCAGGTGCTCCTACACTTAAAAACTCTTTACAGGACTTACTGTATTTAAGTGCCTTAATGTTCCCTTTAAGGTTGACTTTGAAGTCTGTTTTATAGAAGTAATATTTTGCTTCAATGCTATTAATAGAAATCTGTTATATCCAATGTTATTTTTTAGGTCTTTCCATGATAAGTTTTTAAGCAGTGGATTAAATAGAATGGGACTCAACTAGTAAACTTGGCTCTACTTCTTCCCTTAGAAAAATAAAAGCTCAGGATGCCTGAGTGGCTCAGTCAGTTGGGTGTCTGCCTTTGGCTTAGGTCATGATCCCAGGGTTCTGGGATCGAATCCTGTGTCAGGCTCCTTGCTCAGTAGGGAGCCTGCTTCTCCCTCTGCCTGCCGTTCCCCTTGCTTGTGCTCACTTGCTCTCTCTCTCTGACAAATAAATAAAATCTTAAAAAAAAAAAAAAGCTCAAAACAAATACACCATTTTGTTTCAGCCAAGTTACTAACCAAGCTGGTTAAAGTGCAACAGCTGTATCATAACTGGAGACTCTAAAATAAAGGCAGATATAATTTTTGATGTATTTTTTTAGATTAAATTATTCATCTTTAAACAAATCAAAACTTAAATCATCAATATCTAATCATATAGTTTATTCCCGTACAAACTGTGGAGGACAGAATTTACCAAAAATAAACAAAAACAAAAACCTTTTCCCTATTGATCAGAAAGCTTCTGGTGGCAATTTGGAGAAATACAACTGAAAACATCTTAGGCAAGGGGTGAGGAAGGCTCCTGAGGGAATGTGGAACCTTGGAAAAGGAGAAAAGCTAACGTTTGATGTAATCAGGACTGCCAGAGCACTTGTTTTTGTTTCCAGCATGGACCCTGGATCTGAAAGATAGGTTCAAATACCAGCTGTTAAGCTTTAATTTCCTTATCATTAAGAATATATTTACTAATTCAGTGTTGTTTTAAACAAGGTGATACATTTAAGAAAAAGGCTATAGGAATGTGCCTAACTCAAAGTTCCTAATTCCGTGACACTGGACATATTTTTTCATTAACTACTGACATTCATGTAACACTTCTAATCCAAACAGTTCAGGAAACTATATCACTAAATGATGAGTAGACATCTTAATGTTTAAGAATGAACTAAATGAAACAAACGGACAAAAGAACTCAAAAGTCAGTAAGTTGTATCCTAAGAACCACCCGTTTGCCTTGACAAAGGAGATTTCTGAGCTCAAATCCATCCTGCATCAGTGCAGTTCAACAGTGATTAAGTATTTAGTTGATGCCACAAAGGCAATTATGAGACAAAAATTCCTCCCTTGAGAAGGTGGTCTAAAAGGGAGATATTGAAATGCAGTGTGATGTTCCATGCATAGAAGAATGTGTAAAGCACTCCAGGGACACTGGTGAGGAAGCAGTTAAATTTGCATAGTGTAGGGACACCTGTAGGGATGCCTGGGGCTCAGTTGTTAATCATGAAGTCATGATGGGGGGGGGGGGGTCCCGGGATCGAGTCCCACTTCGTGCCTTTCCCTCTGCCTGCAGCTCCCCCTGCTTCTGCTCACGTGCGTGCTATCTATCACACAAATAAATAAAGGAAATCTTAAAAAAAAAAATTTGCTTAGTGTTAAGAGGAGGGTAAGAAGTGTTAAGGAGAGTTAACAAGGGGAAGTGACATTTAAACCAAGCTTACAAGGAATGAGAGTCTGCCAGATACAACAGAGAGAAGGGCATTCAGGTGAAGGAAATAGAAGTGACAATTAGGAAGTGACAATTAGGAAGAGACAATTATGAAGACAGTGAATCCAAACTATTGCAAAGAATACTCCAAAGAAAGGGATCCTCTGAGAAAAATGCCAAGTCACATAGAAGGGATATTATTTGCTCCACAGAATTGATTTTCTGGAATCTGTGAGACTAACCAGCCATATTTTGTGGGCAAAATAATCTCAAATACAAGAATGATAAAGAAAATTAGCTTTATTTATGTAAATTAAAAAAAATTGATTGTAGTGTTAGATTTTGTCAAGTGTTTTCATTTTGAACAATTTACAAGAGTATTTATATACAAACATAATAAAATAGAGTACTGATCACATTGTTCCTGCTTGACTCAAAGTATTTTCTCAATTCTGAACATGCCCCTATCACTCCAGTTTTTAATTTTTTAACAGGGAAATGCTATGTTGTGACATAGTGCTTGATTAATACATATAACACTGAAGTGGAAGGAGAGTCAGTGATTACTAGCAGTTAAAAAATATTTTTTCAACCAATATGACTCTATCATTAGATTTTTTTCTATATTAAAATATGTTTCATGATAAAAAAACATACTTGCATTCGTTGATGATCTAAATTTGTTGTTTTATATAAACCCATAGTTGACCTAAATATAGATATGAATCTGTAAACTCATTAATATGAATGTCTGTCATAAATGAAAATAAACAAAATTGAGGGGAGCAGAGGTAACAGAAAATCCATGTGAGAAACTGGAGATGCCCTACTCTATTTAAAATAAGTAAAATTTCCATTCTGTGAACCAAATACAAACCAAACCAAAAGGTGGTGAAAAGCCATGATATTTATAGACACCAGATCTTAAGTCACACTGTAGGGCTGTAATTAACTTGTACTACTATATATTGGATAATTCTGAACCAAGTTTCCTAAATATGTTTCCAATCATTTATGTTGTTTGAGAAATCCAAGAAAGTTTAATATAATTACTGAATAAGGCAGAATTTTAAATTAGCAATTGGGATACAATATAAATGCAGATAATTTAAAGTCAAATCTATATCTACACCAAAGTATTAAGTATACCGTGTGTGTATGGACTGTCAGAAGAAATCCATTTCATTTCTAAAGGAATGGATTGTTTAGTAAGTTCCAATTCTTTAGCACTTTCTTGAAATTCCTGGCAAGAGCTCTGTGGTTTTATTAAATTGAAAAAAAATAAAAATAAAAACCCACAAAAAATGTTAAGTTTGATATTACTTCAAAAAGTCACAGCTATTTAAGACAATCAACCAGACCTCCAAGTGCACTTGTGTCTAAAATGTCACTTTTGTCCCCAAAGAGAAGGAAATAATCAAGTATTTTATTAAGGTGCTTACTATTAAAACAAAAAAATCAGAGGAAATTGGTCTTTAATTGGATGCTTACATTCTTTCCAGGGTTCTTAGTATGTTTAGATGTTGGTATCTTGACTTTGACATTTTCCTGATTGCCCTTGATAGCAGCCTCAAGGCGGGCTTTCAGGGCTGGAGAAGAAGCCATTACATTTTTAAAAACTGATGAATACTGAGGCCCAATCTGCATGAGATTTTGCAAAGCAAAGTCATGTAAATTTTTCATTACGGAAGTTGCTGATCCCATAGCATTATCATCCAAAAGGAAGGAAATGAGGATGGGCAGAAGACAGGCCACCAGCTGAGAACCTGTTAAGTAAATAAATGATATAAGTCCTGGGTTGAAGGTTGTGTTTAATATATAAAGTTGTAAACTTACTTATCTGTACACATTTTTCCCCACTGAAAGGGAAAAAGGATCCTTCTAAATCTCTCCTCTCAAATTAACACTAAATAATATCAATATTTGGAATTAACACTTGCCTTTCAGTGAATGTGGAAATATAATGTTAAGTGACCAACTGAATGTTTTACATTTAAAATAACATTAAATTTCTGATTTGGGACAGATTCTTACTTAGTATGAATTTAGTGCTGACACTTACGGTGCTGTTCTTCTGCAATGGCTACCAGTGCTTCCAAGACCTTTATGCCTTCTTGAAAGATCTGAAGTTCAGTAGTGTCTTCAGGCTTTCTCTTGTCTATTTCCTGTAGTTTTTCCACAATAGAGGATACTAAAGAGTAAATGTACGGGTAGGAAACAGCTGGATTTGGATACTGAAAAATGGAAAGTAGGAGCTGATAGGTCTTGATTTGTACCTAATTAGGTAAGAAACAAAAATAGTATAAACTGTAAATATACATTTATATTAACATGCAGACTGTAATGTAAATTTGAAAAGGAAATAAAAATTGTGAGTTAAAACCTTTTTTTAAAGAAAAGTCTAAAAAATGCATTTAAATTTTTTTCTAATTTATCTTTAATTGTGAAAATCCAAGTGCTAACGGGTGTTAAAAGAGGGACAACGGGTGCCTGGGTGGCTCAGTCGTTAAGCGTCTGCCTTCGGCTCAGGTCATGATCCCAGGGTCCTGGGATCGAGCCCCGCGTCAGGCTCCCTACTCAATGGGGAGCCTGCTTCTCCCTCTCCCACTCCCCCTGCTTGTGTTCCCTCTCTTGCTGTCTCTGTCAAATAAATAAAATCTTAAAAAAAAAAAAAGGGACAACAGAGCAAAATGGAGTCACCTGGGCGAAGCCCATGTTACCAAACCCAGACTCAATACCTAACTTAATTACAGTTTCAACCTCTCCCAGGACTGGAATCTTAAACCAGTCAATCTGGAATTACATGGTCAGCACTAGTGAGGTAATCTGCCTGACAGACCCCAGCTATCCCCCTAAGGAAGGTAGCTTTGCCCGAAACAATGCACTCTGTTAGTAACTTCCTTGTCCTTCCTCTGTCTATAAATCTTTGATTTTGTACAGCTCTTCAGAGCTCTTTTCTATTTGGTGTATGGGATGCTGCCCAATTCATGAATCGTTGAATAAAGCCAATAAGATCTTTAAAATTTACTCAGTTGAATTTTGTTCCTTGACAGATTTGGTGGCAGTGATGGGATCCGAAGGAAACTTCTGAAGGCTTTGGCAGTTAAAGGAGAAACACAGATGTGGACTGGTGGTTCCATCGGCAGTTCTCCATTTGTTTGGAATCCCAGTCTACAGTCCCTATTTGTTGGGGTCTGTTGGTTCAGTTCTTTCCCCAGCCCCCACATCCACATTGGGATTTGCTGGTGTTTTATACAAGGCCTTCTACTGGCCAGTCTGCAGTAACATCTCTTTGGTCACTCCTTGTATGTTGATGTGCACATGAAGTAAAGGCTAGTGCAGATGGAAATCTAGGAAGCCAAAAAGCTGCAAAATTGGTGGGCACTGGTAGAGTACATAAAAGCTGTTAAGAGTGCTTGCTACCCGACTCTAGGACTCCTATCTAGGATGAATGGGTTAGATTGACACAGATTACCTACCAACCTCAAGAAAATGTCCATGCAACGAAGTACACCGTAAAACCACCGTGCAATCCCCAACCCAGCAGCACATTCCTCTTAGGGATTAGTTTGGCTCTGAGAGACCCAAATATTTAAAGAAATGGGATCCTTAAATTCCAAAAACTTGAGCACCCCACCTTCTGGCACACCTGTTTATTTTATGTCTACGAACTATAGTCTCTGTAGCTATAAAGACCTATAAGAATGGCAAAATCTTACTAAAGGCAACCTAGAATTACAATGGCCATTAGGGAGAAAGTGCCAATCAAACAAGGTCAATTTTTTAAGAAGTGCACTTAAAAGCAAGGGTTCTCAAATCAAAGAGAATGGGATACCTATTTTAAATGTTATGCAGAAGCTTCCAAAAGGCTTTAAGATTCCTCAATAGTTTCACTGAAAGTTTCATTGCAAAAAGGGAATAAAAAATTAGACACAAATATCTAAAACAATACCTCCTGCACTGCAGCCCTCTGGGGGCCCATCCTCAAAACACTGGCCCAGAAATTGGGATACTGGAAAAAAGACTGTTCTCAAAGGTTTTGTGCAAATCCTTCAACACCTGTTCAAATGCTTCCATATCTACCTTGGAAGAAGGCCCCGTAAGGGCCTCTCCCAGAGCTGACAAGATTCTGAGGGAATTTCTGGTACACTGCTATTATTCTTTAAATAGACAAAGGAAACTAAAATTAAAATTAATGGAAAACATCACCAAATTCTGGTAGATACTGGAGCTACACTCTACATAAATCCCATTCAGGACTGCACATGGGATCCTGGGGAAACTGGCAGAAGCCAGCAAAGAATGATAATCCTTATGAGAGTCCACTCTCCCAGATCTCTGTCTGTAGTAACAAGTACAGTGAGGAAAATAAAACATCTTTTGCATCCTCTTTGAGGATGCCTCTTGAGTTCAAGGGAACTCAAGTAACTATTCCCAAGGTAAGTCTATGGTCAAAAGTTGGCCAAATTAGAAGCTGATTTTCAGAACCTGATGGAAATGTTTTTGTTTGTTTTTGAGGATTCCTTCATTAAGCTAAAATGAAACTCTTACCTACTAAAATATTCCAAGACACACAACTCTAAATCGAAAACATAGTAATCTTTTGATTTCCATCTTAGTTGACAATCTCCCAGATATAAAGAAGCAAATTGAAGATAATGTAAACCAATTCTTCAAGGAATTAAAAGCAACTGTCCTGGGGTGCCTGGGTGGCTCAGTCGTTAAGCATCTGCCTTTGGCTCAGGTCATGATCCCAGGGTCCTGGGATCGAGTCCCGCACCAGGCTCCCTGCTCATCGGGAAGCCTGCTTCTACCTCTCCCACTCCCCCTGCTTGTGTTCCCTCTAGCAACTATCCTTATTTTACAGATCTTTGCAAAAACAGAAATGAGGCTCCAGAAACAATTCAAAATCCACCTATCCTTTTTACCAATCCTAAAACCTTCCCTTTTTATCTCAAAAGGCTTGTAAGTATTGTTAAAAATCCAGGCCAAAGGGAACAAAAGTCCTTTCTGGAGGAACTTGCATTCTTTCCTGTGCCTTTGAGATGGAAATGTTTTACCAAGTATTCTCTGGGAACTGTTATCTAGATTATTCCTAATTCCTAAGACTGAAGAAAAAAAAAGAGGCTTTTTTTTTTTTTTTTAAAGGGAGGGGTAGGGGCCCCTGGGTGGCTCAGCAGGTTAAGCCTCTGCCTTCCGCTCAGGCCATGATCCTAGGGTCCTGGGATTGAGTCCTGCATAGGGCTCCCTGCTCAGTGGGGAGCCTGCTTCTCCCTCTGCCACTCCCACTGCTTGTGCTCTCTGACAAATAAATCAAAATTAAAAAAAAATAAAATAAAAGGGGTGCTTGGGTGGTTCAGCCAGTTAAGCATCTGACTCGATCTCGCTCAAGTTTTATCTCAGGGTTGTGAGTTCAAGCCCTACACCGGGTTCCATGCTGGGAGTGGTGCCTACTTTAAGAAAAAAATGATCTACTATACGACAGAATATTACTCAGCCATAAAAAAAGAATGAAATCTTGCCATTTGACATGACATGGGTAGAGCTAGAGAGTATTATGCTCTGTGAGGTAAGTTAAAGACAGTACCATATGATTTTATTCATATATGGAATTTAAGAAACAAAACAAGTAAATGGGAAAAAAAGAAACAGGGAGGCAAACCAAGAAACAGACTCTTAACTATAAAGAACAAACCGATAGTTAACAGAGGGGAGGATGGGTGAAATAGATGAAGGGGATTCAAGAATACACTTGCTGGGCGCCTGGGTGGCTCAGTCAGTTAAGCATCTGCCTTCGGCTCAGGTCATGATCCCAGGGTCCTGGGATTGAGCCCCGCATCAGGCTCCCTGCTCGGTGGGGAGTTTACTTCTCCCTCTCCCTCTGTCTGCCCCCTGCTCCTGCTCTCACTCTCTCTCTCAAATAAATAAATTTTTTTTTTAAAGATTTCATTTATTTATTAGAGAGAGAGAGAGTGAGAGAGATGGAGTGCATGAGAGGGGGTAAGGTCAGAGGGAGAGGCAGACTTCCCACTGAGGAGGGAGCCTGATGCGGGACTCGATCCTGAGACTCCAGGATCATGACCTGAGTCGAAGGCAGTCGCTTAACCAACTGAGCACCCAGGTGCCCCTAAATAAATAAGATCTTAAAAAAAAAAAAAAGAATACACTTGTCATGATGAGCACTGAGTAATATATAGAATTGCTGCGTCACTATATTGTACATCTGAAGCTAATAGAACACTGTATGTTAACTGGAATTTAAATAAAAACTTTAGAAACACAATCTGGATCCAACTGCTTTTTTTTTTTTAGGATTTTATTTATTTGACAGAAATAGAGAGCGCAAGTAGGCAGACAGGCAGGCAGAGGGAGAGGGAGAAGCAGGCTTCCCACTGAGCAGGGAGCTCGATGCGGAACTCGATCCCAGGACCTGAGCTGAAGGCAGACACTTAACCAACTGAGCCACCCAGGCGCCCTGGATCCAACTGCTCCTTAATCAGCTTGTGAGGTTTCATCATCATACCTATCTCATGGCTCAAACTTTAAAATGAAAGCTCTTTGCTTGAGAACATCTAAGGAGTGACCAGGCAGGGCCATCACAAATGTCATGAATGTTCTCCAAGACCAATGATTCCAAACACTTTGATGCCAAGACCCCTGACTCGAGGGCATAAGTAACTTATGGAAGATACCTGAGCACTCAATCCTTGTTTGACCAGTTCCTGGATGTGTCAAAGGACACATACAACAAACCACCATCCTCAATAAAATTCCTGATCCCCTAACAAGGATGAGACTCACGCTCCTTTTCCTTTCTTTCTTCTTTTTTAAAAAGATTTTATTTATGTATTTCAGAGAGAGAAAGAGAGAGCACGAGTGGGGGGGAGCGGCAGAAGGAGAAGCAGACCTGAGCCAAAGGCAGACGCCCAACTGACTGAGCCACCCAGGTGCCCCTCCTTTTCCTTTCTGAGTCTCCCAGATGCTCTGTGTATCTGCTCTACGTCTTCAATAATTCTGCTCGCTTTTCCTTTTGGCTTGCGTTTGATTTTCATCCTGCGAAAAGCCAAGGACCCTTTGGTGGGTCCTCAGACCTGGTCTGCCTGCATCTGTATGTTTACTTAAAAATAGTTTCCAAAAATCTTTTTGGTAACTTGAAACCTTAAAATTATACTGAGATAAGTTGAAAGGTGAATATTCATTCAATATCTGGATCATTTCCAAATAAAACAGAAAACTGAAACATTAATTACCCAACATAGGTTTATCTATTTTTGGTTTATTACTAAGAAACTTAAGATAGTTGGGTCTGTTAGTAAACACGTTTGGTTCCCTACCAAAAAATATACTGAGGAAAAATATATTTTTAGAAATTACAAAATGTATTCATAAATTTGTCAATCTCAAGAATGTTGGTTTAACAGTTCACAGTTTTCCATTAGAAATTAAGGTTTCTGGGGCACCTGGGTGGTGCAGTCGGTTGAGGGTCTGACTCGGTTTCGGCTCAGTTCATGATCTCAGGGTTATGGGATTGAGTCCTGGGTGAGGCTCCATGCTTGGTGCACAGTCTGCATGAGACTCTTTCTCTGTCTGCCCCTCTCCCCCCACCACACGCTCGCTCTCTCTAAAATAAATAAATAAGGGGTGCGTGGGTGGCTCAGTTGGTAAAGTGTCTGCCTTTGGCTCGGGTTGTGATCCCAGGGTCTTGGGACTGAGCCCTGTGTGGGGCTCCTTGCTCAACGGGGTGTCTGCTTGTCCCTTGCCTTCTGCCCCCACCCCCCTGTTCATGCTCTGCCTCTCAAATAAATAAAATCTTTAAATAAATAAATCTTAAAAAAAAAGAAATTAAGGTTTCTAAGGGTTAAAAATTTTCATGTATGTAATGAAACTACTAGAAGTATTTGTCAGCAAGCCCTCTAGCGCAACAATAGGCCCCAATAGTTAAGACCAGAAATAGACAAGACTGCTTAACTCATGCCCTATCTGAAAACCACTGTTGTTCTTTCTTATACTTTCTCGAGGCATTGACGGAAGACGTTTTGCAATGACCTGAACATTCCAACTACCAGGCCAAAAAAGCCCTGATAGCAACGGAATGCCTAGAAGACCACATCCTATACCCTTCCCTGCCCATGATCATTTGCTGAACACACTTCCCATGATCAGTGCTGCCTGCTCTTGCATGAATCCCCCGAACCTCTCCCTATCAAACTCTAGGTGTTCATTTGCTGGCAGAGAGGTCAGTTGTTAAGGCTTGAGCCACCTCCCCTGGCTGCTGGCCCCCCAAATAAAGCTCTCCAGTTCTCTTTTCCAAACCCTTGTCTCTTGAGTGATTGGCTTCTCCTGCGATTAGTTTATCTGAGTTTGTTTGGTAACAGTGGTGGCAAACCCAGCCAGGAGCTATGCATTTGATTTGTCCAGCCCCCTTGGGATTCCTAGGGATGGAGCAGTTGGCCTCAGCAGCGTGCCAGGGCTTAACCACTTGTTTCCTGAGTTAGCGGCTGTGATCCACAGATCGATAATAGAATCATCTCTGTATCCTAGCAAAGTAGAATGTATGTTTTCAGTTAAGAGAAAGAATGAGGGATGCAGATGATGCAATTTTGTTGCGGGAAAAGAAAGTAATTTTGTCCTAAAGTGAGGCTGGTTATTTCAGGATGGGAAAGGGGAAAGACAGAGGGCAAGATCCAAAAGTACAAAAGAAAGTTGTAGAAAGTTTGTGGAAAGGGATTTTGGGAAAGGAATTTTATTCATGGTCAAGCTGCCTAAGATTAGAATAAATTCATTTAAAAGTAAAAAAAGAAAATGAACTTTTTTTTTTTTAAGATTTATTTATTTGACAGAGAGACAGAGCGAGAGAGGGAACACAAGCAGGGGGAGTGGGAGAGGGAGAAGCAGGCTTCCTGCTGAGCAGGGAGCCCGATGCGGGGCTCGATCCCAGGACCCTATGACCATGACCTGAGCCGAAGGCAGACGCTTAATGACTGAGCCACCCAGGCGCCCCAAGAAAATGAACTTTAATATCATAAATACACTGGTACAAAATTAGAATTTGGCTTTCTCTCTGTTAAATGGACAAAGTTTTCTTGGATTATTGGTCTGCTCCTGATAAAAGATTATAAAAGGTTTTTCTTTGCCTTATTAAAATAATCTACCTAGAAAATAAAGATTCTGCATTTTATCAAAATAATTTCCCATGTTTCATGTTGTCTTTATCAAGTCTTTGATTACTAAGGAAAGCTGAATGTTCTCTATTAAAAGAACTAAGTTTTGTTTGTTTTTTAAACTATGTAACTTTCTGTATTACCCATGAAATCTTTAACTGTCCGTCTGGTTAAATGGATAACTAAGTATTTTTCACAGTGACCTATAGTCCTACTACTATTTGATCAAATGTTTTAAAACCTTTTGATATTATTGACAGATTTCCCCCGAATCTAATTGTTAATTAAGTCTTTCTGACCAATTCATTCTTCAGTGCATAAAGGGAACAGGATGTTAATTTAGCAAATGAAGGGGTCATAAAGGAATGAGATTAACTTGTGTGTACAGTTTTCAGGATGGGTCCCATTATTTCATATCATATTCGCAAAGGCATGTGAAGTCTCTTTTTTAGGAAATCCATTATAATAAGCTACAAAGTATCTTATTAAGGGGAGCCTGGGTGGTTCAGTCAGTTGAGTGTCCAACTCTTGATTTTGGCTCAGATCATGATCTCAGGGTCGTAAGACTGAGCCCCACATCAGGCTCCAAGCTCAATGCGGAGTCTGCTTCTCCCTCTCCCTCCCCCGCTTGCATGCAGGCTCTAAAATAAATAAATGAATAAAATGTTTAAAAAAACAAAAACAGGGCGCCTGGGTGGCTCAGTTGGTTAAGCGACTGCCTTCGGCTCAGGTCATGATCCCGGAGTCCCTGGATCGAGTCCCGCATCGGGCTCCCTGCTCGGCAGGGAGTCTGCTTCTCCCTCTGACCCTCCCCCCTCTCATGTGCTCTCTCTCTCATTCTCTCTCTCTCAAATAAATAAATAAAAAATCTTTAAAAAAAAAAAAAAAAATAAAAATAAAAAAACAAAAACAAAGTATCTTACTGAATGTCCCTTGTAAGTTCTAGACATATATCAATTTTAAAATGTCCCTATTTCAAATTAAGGTTTTTTTTGTTTGTTTTTTGTTTCTTAAATATTTCCTTTATCTTTCTCCAGCTATGCTCTATCCTTGGGGCCAAAGAGTAAGACCATTATTATTTGGCTCTGTCACCCTAAGAATACAAATTGCTCCAAACCTAAAAATAAAAAATTTAGTCTGGTACTTCTTGTTGAAGCCAATAAAATCACAAAGAAAAATTTTAGAAAAGCCTAAGCATATTTCTATTACAAACATCTCTCTACTAAAGACACTTACCACAGGATCTTTTATCTCAAGAGTAGCCTTAAATTTCTCAATACAGCGCTTCTGAAGGCATGGGATGGTAGTAACTTCTGGACTGGTAGATAAAATAAATACTGTGATAGCAGTAAGTAGACTGATTTCATCAAGTTCTTGATGTGTTCCATCTACTAAAGAGAAATGATCTATGAGAAACATCCCAAGATTGCCGTATTTATTGTTTTATGTGTCTGTGTGAAGATGCCTCTAGTTTGACAGCAACAATTTTTGTGTACACAACAGTTACAGACAATAAACACTAATGGACTGATTTTAAGAATCCTGGCAAATGTTGTAGGTTTTAAAATGTACACTGTAAGTAATTCTACAGCCAAAAATTACCAAAGTAATTATATTCTTTACAGACAGACATCAGTAAATATATATGTATATTTACTAGGAATATACATTTCCTAGTTGTGTGACCTTGGACATTGAACCTCATTTTTAGTGTTCTCATTTATAAAATGAAAATATTAACAGTACTTGCATTTATAAAGTTATGAGGATTAAATGAGTTATTCATGTAAGGCATTTGAATAGCATGTTGCACATATGGTCAACACATGTTAGCTATTATAGTATCATTTTTGTTGTGGAACAAATCAGAAATGCATGTACAACTGATTTTTCTAAGATTAAGGTATTCATATTTTGACAGTACAAGTGTCAAGTGAAAATACCTTAGTGCTGTGCTACATACCACTTTTTAACAGTACAAAAAACCTGAAAATACCGCATGGGCCACAATCATTTGAAGGAATTTTCTATTAGATATAGTTCTCCTTCATTTCCTCCCATATTTACCTTCATAATCTCATTCAATAATTTTAATGAACCTGCTGTGAAAACTCAATTTTATCTGAAAAGGAAAAGGGGTGACAAATTTGACTCATGAAACTATGTAAGAATGGATTACTACTTATGAAGAAATGATATACAGGGATCGAGATAATAGCTTTGCTAACATTCATTCAACAAATATTTAAGAAACAGCACTCTTTCTGGCACTGAGAATATAAGTTACAGAAGATATACTGTACAACAGGAAGTAAATAAAGAATTTAATTTCAGTTAGTCACAAGATCTATGAATATAAAAAATACATTAAAAGATCAAAGTTGGGGCTCCTGGCTGGCTCAGCTGGTAGAGCATGTGACACTTGATATCAGGGTCGTGAATTCGAGCCCCATGTTGGGTGCAGAGATTCTTAAATAATAAACTTTAAGTAGGCTCCATACCCAGCATTGGAGCCCAATGTGGGAACTGAACTCACAACCTTGAGATCAACACCTGAGCTAAGAGATCAAGAGTCAGACACCTAAGTGACTAAGCCACCCAGGTACCCCAAATAAGTAAATGAAGTTTAAAAAAAAAAACAGAAAATAAAAGAAAGCAACCCAGGAGTTGCTACACTGGGTGGTCAGAGAAAGCGTTGAAGAGATTAGTATCTTAACTGAGGCTTGAGAGATAATAATGACACAATAACAGTAATGAAAGCAAAATATTATGGATGAGTGTGATTTTATAAAAATAATTTGAATAATTTTAAAGTAAAAGGTACATGGGTCAACATTTAACATGATGACAGCATTATTATAAGTACTTTATATATATATTAAATTTTTTTTTTTAAAGATTTTATTTATTTATTTGAGAGAGAGAATGAGATAGAGAGAGCATGAGAGTGGGGAGGGTCAGAGGGAGAAGCAGACTCCCCGCTGAGCAGGAAGCCGGATGTGGGACTCGATCCAGGGACTCCGGGATCATGACCTGAGCCGAAGGCAGTCGCTTAACCAACTGAGCCACCCAGGCGCCCTATATATTAAATATTTTATCCACATAACAGCACCATGAGATGGGTACTCTTATTTCTTCCATTTTATGGATGAGGAACAGAAATTTAGTCATTTGCCCAAGTCACACAATTAGTAAGGCAGATAGTTTGATTCCAGAGAGCATACTGTTAATCATGATGCTATATTGCTTCCCAAACAGTTGTTATTTTTTTTTTTTTTTAAAGATTTTATTTATTTATTTGAAAGAGAGAGAATGAGAGAGAGAGCACATGAGAGAGGGGAGGGTCAGAGGGAGAAGCAGACTCCCCGCCGAGCAGGGAGCCCGATGCGGGACTCGATCCAGGGACTCCAGGATCATGACCTGAGCCGAAGGCAGTCGCCCAACCAACTGAGCCACCCAGGCGCCCCCAAACAGTTGTTATTTTCAGTCATTCATGACAACTTGAAACTGCAACATAGTCAGCTAGTCTGTTTAGTAACAATGTCTTTTTATTTTCAGTAGGATAAAGCTCTCCTGGGTTCCTCTTCCCCATTTCTTCTAAAATTCCCTATTCCCGGGCGCCTGGGTGGCTCAGTCGGTTAAGCGACTGCCTTCGGCTCAGGTCATGATCCTGGAGTCCCGGGATCAAGTCCCACATCAGGCTCCCTGCTCGGCGGGGAGTCTGCTTCTCCCTCTCCCCCTCCCCCTGCTTGTGTTCCCTCTCTCGCTATGTCTCTCTCTGTCAAATAAATAAATAAAATCTTTAAAAAAATAAATAAATAAATAAAATAAAATAAAATTCCCTATTCCCCATACCCCTCCCTAAACTCCCTTTTTCCTATCCTCTTTTACCTAGCATAAATGCAAGATTCCCTTAGCATTAGCCCCACGGAGAGGCCTCTGTGGTGAGGAAGCAAAGCCTCCTGCTAATAGCCAGCAAGAGACTGAAGACTCTTTCCAACAGCCATGAGTGAGTCATCTTGGAAATGGATCTTCTAGCTGCAGCCCTGGCCAACATCTTAACAGTAACCTCATGAGTGAGAACCACCCACGTATGGTGCTCCAAATTTGACCCATAAACTATCAGATAATAATTGTTGTTTTAAACCGCTAAGTTTTCAGGCAATTTGTTACACAGAAAATGGTTTCCCTGTGATCATCAGCTCCTGCTTAATTTCTCTCAGTAGCTAGTCTAAATCCTCACTGTCCTAACCTCATTCTCTGATAAACAAAAAAAGTATTTGTGGTGTGTGATGGAAGAGGCAAGCTCTTTGTAACTCTCATCATAAAAACTTACACTTATTACTTCCCATCTCTACCTCCTTTTCTTCCCTCCCACTGGCAGAGGTTAATCCTTCTAAATGTACTATGAATTTTATTTCTTCCTGCTTAGAAGGGGACATTGCTTCCCTCCCTAATATTTCCAACTCCAATCTCATCTCTACCTTTTTTTCCCCATAAGCACAAACTCATGCTAGAGTCTTACCTTAAAAAAATTCCTTGCCCCTATACTTTCCTTCAGCTTTCGTCTTGTCGACAGGAGTCTATCCTTACTTTCCTTACCTTCCATTTACACTGTTGACCAAGCTCTCACCATTAAAAAAACTCTTTTCTTTGGCTTCTGTGACTGTATTCTCTCCTGCATCTCCTCCATCTTGCTCCATAAACTCAATTTGGGTGATTTTATCCATCCCATAGGTTACACTGATAACTCTCCAATACACATAGTCTAAAATCATCTCTAGCTCAGATTACTTGAACTCCAGACCTCTACATATTATGCTCCACTTGATTATCTGAAAGGCATTTCAAACTCAACTCATTACATTCCCCTGAAAATGTTCACTTTGGAATTTGTTAATGGCACTATGAGTGCTCAGTCAATGTACTCTTTCAATTCTTAAACCAAACTATCAGTAAATTCTGTTAATATACATGCTTAAGATTTTATTTTTAACATTTTACTCTTTATCCTTACATTACTATCTTACCTCCAAGAATCTTGTTTTTTTTTTTTCTATAGCTGTCACAGTGATTCTTCAGAAATGCAAATCCTATCACTTTACTCCCCTTCTTAAAACCCTTTAGTGATTCCAAATGCATATTAAAAGCAGTCCAAATTACAAACCATGCAAACCTCCATAATCTGGCCCCATGTCCCATCCAACTTCATCTCTTTAATAATCACTGTTCATCACCCTCCTCCGCCTCTTCTTCTAACCCCACATCCTTTCATTATTCTACTTGCTGTCCCCAAATATACCGTATTATTTAGGTCTACAGCTGTGTAATCGAAATGTGCCTTGAACCCATTTCTATGATGTCCATGTGGAAAATGCTTTCTGATTCTGTAAGAAATCGACTCTTCTGAGAAGCCTCTTGTGGTAGATATAGAGCTGTACCACTGAGATCCCCTTCATGGAGGAAGGTGCTACCCAGCTGTGGGAGTATGGTCAGCTTAGCTCCCTTAGGGTTGGCCTCAGCTAGAGTTGCCTTGACTGAGATCACATCCTTCCTGTGGTAGCCCACATCTGAGGATAATAAAGTACAGGCCTATGTGAGGCACTCATATGGGCAATCGGCAGAGCTCCCAATTGTTGGGGGCTTGCACTGGAGTCCGACTTCCTCTTCTGCCAATACTACTTTCCCCTACTCCCTTCACAGATGTTGTTCCTTAAACTCCATCTCAGCAAGAGCTTCCAGAGAACCCTACCTGTTACACTCTGCCTGATTCACTCAGAGTGGATTACTCTAATTTTTTAATCGGTCTTTTTGCTATATTTAGAAATGTGGTGATAAATAAGACATCACTGTTGCCTTCAAGGAGTACTTTATGATATTAATCATATAACAATTTATAGATACCAGACTCATCTTTAGGCACAAAGTAGGTGTTCAATAAATGCTGAATTCAATTGAAACCTATATACCATATGAAAGAGAATATGGTGAACTGTGACATTTATAAACAGAACAAGGCAGGGATAATCTATAATATGTCTAAGGACTTTTTACAATCACCATGATATTATGTTGAAAATGGAAACTATACAACAGTAATAAGAGAAAAACAAATTTTAATGGATATTGAACATAATCCTGGCTATCATTTATTGATATATGCTTTCCATATGTTACGTTACTGCTCTAACAATTTCCTACAACACAATACCCTTATTTTGTTAATGAGAAAACTAAGGCTCAGAGAAGTTGAGTAACTTAGCTAGTCAGTTAGCTAGTAAGTGATGGAATGAGGATATAAACCCAACAATTTTATTTTAGATTTTTAATGCATAACTTATGCACTTTTTTATATACTGTGTGCATTAAAAGGTTCTGTCAGCTAGTTATGGATCATACTATATTCGTAAACTAATATTATAATTGAAGGTCTCTCACTGTTAACTTAATATACAGACTGCCAGTCATTTAACTGTAATAAAGAGTAAAGATACTAAAATGAGAACATATATGTTTCTATCTACTTTATATATATTCTCTGAACACATATGCAGTGAATATGGGCCCCACGAGGTGAGAATGCCAAATACGATCAATTAAACAGCTTATTCTCAAAAAAATGTTCCTCTTGCTTTTTAGAACAAACTAAACCATTGCTTCCAAGCAGCCTTAATTACCTGGATCCCAACAGTCAAGTATTGTTGTTAAAGCACTACGGAGAAGGTCAGTCCAAGCAGTGTGACTCTTTTCTGCTCTGGCCATGGGAGAAGACAATATTCCTTTCAGAGCCTGTAGGGAAGCTGCAACAGTTGAAGATAACTGGCCCCCAGGTAACTTCACAGCAGTTTCTCTGAGGACCCCAATTGTAAGGTACAATATAGTAGGGAGAATTGATATGCTTCCTGTAAGACACATTTTTAAAAACACTTTATGTTTCGGTGTATACATATAGTTCCTAAAAAGAAATCATCGATGAGTAAGACAATGTCAAAAATTTCTAGCTTTTAAGACATTTTTCATAAAGGATTATAACTATTAATATAATTTAGATAGTGTTAAGATTTTTAAGACTGCATTAAATTTTGGTTATAACTGAAAATGTTATTTAAATTGTGTCACAGTATTTTTTGTATCTTTTGCTGTCTTATTTGGTAGTTGACAAATGGTCAATTTATTTTTATTTATTTTTTAGTGTGATAAAATATAGACAACACAAAATTTATAATTTTAACCATTTGAAAGTGTACAATTCAGTGGCATTAAGTACATTCACAATGCTGTACAACCATTACTACTATCTACTTGAATTTATTTTATATCAAACTTTTTTCTAAGGAATTTGTAGCAATCCACTCAGTATAAATTATTAAAAATTTCATAGCCACGGGGCGCCTGGGTGGCTCAGTTGGTTAAGCGACTGCCTTCGGCTTAGGTCATGATCCTGGAGTCCCAGGATTGAGTCCCGCATCGGCTCCCTGCTCGGCAGGGAGTCTGCTTCTCCCTCTGACCTTCCTCCCTCTCGTGCTCTCTGTCTCTCATTCTCTCTCTCTCAAATAAATAAAATCTTAAAAAAAAAAAAAAATTTCATAGCCACTAAGGAGTTGAAAAGTCAGTTATGTTTAAAATGAGAGACTAAAACTAAAATGGTAAATTTAATGCTCCCAGAGGCTACTCAGCAAAACTCTCACTGTGTATTTTTGTCCCAAATCTTCTGCTAGTCACTTTTTCTGCCATTCTTGCTGCAAGGCAGTATGTGAGAATAAGGAATATAGGTTTTAATTCAAATCAAAGCTGAAAATCATGTTAAAAGATAGCACATATATTGGTCAAGACATGTTTAAGCAAAAATATGCTTATCAAGTAAGAATCTATTAAGTATGGAGTATCTATTATGTACTAAACTTCCTAAAGAATACAGTATTTCATTGGAAACAAGACATACTTGCTTGTATATATGTTTATATTTTTGATATGTAATATCAAATTACAGATAATGCCTCTATATGATGCATAAAACCTATTTACATATAGAAGCAACATTATACGCACAGATATATGCATGCACACATGAAAGAACAACTCTTTATGAGCTAGAGTTTTTAGGGAAGCATTTACAGATAACATAGGCCTGGATATGAACTTCATTTTTTTTTTTTAAAGATTTTATTTATTTATTTGACAGAGAGAGACAACGAGAGAGGGAACACAAGCAGGGCGAGTGGGAGAGGGAGACGCTGAGCAGAGAGCCCAATGCAGGGCTCGATCCCAGGACCCTGGGATCATGACCAGAGCCGAAGGCAGACGCTTAAGGACTGACCACCCAGGCGCCCCCTGGATATGAACTTCAAAGGAAGGCAAAATTTTATTTTATTTTTTAAAAAGATTTTATTTATTTATTTGACAGAGAGAGACACAGCAAGAGAGGGATCACAAGCAGGGGGAGTGGGAGAGGGAGATGCAGGCCCCCCGCGGAGCAGGGAGCCCAACGCCGGGCTTGATTCCTGGACCCCGGGATCATTACCTGAGCCGAAGGCAGATGCTCAACGACTGAGCCACCCAGGCGCCCCAGAAAGGCAAAATTTTAAAAAGGAGAGAAGGTACGGGCTACGTCAGATCAAGTAATACCATGGACAATAGGGATAAGCATGAAGGCTCGTAGGTTAAAGATTCACACAGAAGGAATCAGGAGGAGGTAGTGACTCAGCAGAGCCTTCTGGAGCCTCAAATGCTCTATTAGAAGTATGGACTTGATTCCAAACTGATGACAAACTCTGTCATCACCAAGAGAGGAATAGTCCATTAGGTATTTTATACCAAAAAATGCTCAAGAGCTAAATCACTACCACTGACAGGTTAAAAATACTGTCAGCCAAAAAAGAGCATTATCTGTTGTTAGTACATGGTATCTCTCTATTTACCTTCACCCTTTCAGTAAAACAAATTACTAAAATGTGATGTTAATCTTAAAGGATTAAAAACATAACCCACCAAACCTTTGAGGCAGCATTAGTTTAATGAGAAAAGGACTGGCAACCATTATCTCCTTTATTTACTATAACCATTTCTCTCCCTCCAGGTCAAGGAAAGCAGTCAAATACCACAGTGTACCTTCAGGAGAGCACACAGCAGGAAGTTCAGAGAGGATGACTAACGCAGCTGACACCAATCTACTTCCATCTTCCGACAGCACCTGTGGCTTCGTAGCTTTTACTCCTGGGCTACCTGTCAATTTAGGATTTAGTTCTGGAAGCTGTCTAACTAGAATGCATACACACAATTCCAGTGTTGCAAAAACCAAAGATTTCCCAGGCACAAGTCCTCCTGTGTCCTTGCCCTCTCCAAACTCTGGCAGGGTTTCCTTTTCGGCAGCCCCATCATCAACTAAAAGACAGAAAGAACAGTGTTGAATAAACACTTCGTGTTTGCTTTGGTTTGGGTAGATGGCAATTTAAGTCCATTTCTGTTGTAGGTAAAATATATTTTTTTAAAGATTTTATTTATTTAATTGACTGACAGAGAGAGAGAGATAGTGAGAGAAGGAACACAAGCAGGGGGAGTGGGAGAGGAGAAGCAGGCTTTCCGCCGAGCAGGGAGCCCGATGTGGGGCTCGATCCCAGGACCCTGGGATCATGACCTGAGCCGAAGGCAGTCACTTAACGACTGAGCCACCCAGGCGCCCCTGTTGTAGGTAAAACATTTAAATAAATGGCTGAAGTCTTGGGTGTTGAAGAATGAAAGATAAAGGTATGGAAGTAAAAGGAGTTGTCTTTATTATGACTACCTATTGCAGTAGATCAAAAGAAATCCTTGGTAACCCTCTCAGCTTTAAAATATTGTCTGGTTAACAACTTGCTGTTAAGAATGTGAACCTGAGGGGCCCCTGGATGGCTCATTTGGGCATCTGCCTTTGGCTCAGGTCATGATCCCAGGGTCCTGGGATTGAGCCCCACATCAGGCTCCTTGCTCTCCTGCTTCTCCTTCTCCCTCTGCTGCTCCCTCTGTGCTTGCTCGCTCTCTCAAATAAATATAATCTTAAAAAAAGGAAAAAAAAAAAAAAAGAATATGAACCTGATAGGTCCAGCTCCAGTGCCTTCCTTGTACTCTTAAGTATCGATAATGGCGGGCAGAAAGATATGAACCGAGGTCCCTATGTTTTTTAAGAAACTGCCATGCCTGTTCAGGACTGCCTGCCTCTGGGACTTCTTTTAAATGACAGAACAAGACCTTGTGTTTTAAATCCACTGTCAGATTGAGTTTTCTGGTATATGTAGTCAAATGTAATATTAAATGATAAACTCATCAATACCAAATTAGACTTATAAACAAGCAATTTAATCACTTTGCAAAACATAAGTCATTAAAAAATAGTCAGTAGTTATGGGGTACTTGGCTGCCTCCATAGGTGGAGCATAAAACTCTTGATTTCCGGATTGTGAGTTTGAGCCCCAACGTTGGGTGTAGGGATTACTTAAACAAAGAAAACTTAAAAAAAACCTGTCAGTAGTTCTTCCATGTACATTGGTAAACACTCATAGCTAAAGTAAGTACTTAACCAGTATAAAGGATTTCTTCTCCCCTTCCAGGATTTTGTTAATATTCTCATTTTCCCAAGGAATACCTTAGCTACTAACAAAATCCAAGCTAACATGCAGAGGTGGATAAAAGGACTTAAAACCATACCTAGAGAGGTTTCATTTTTACTACACACAAAACATTATCAGAACAACATAGACATGTAAGAATACTTTAAAAAAGTAATGCTGATTAATGTGATTATAATGATTAATTTTGCATTATGGGTTAACATTCACCTTCTGCACTTCGTCTTTTCTCCTTGACATGTTCCTGAGCTGCACAGATAATCTGTCTTACCACTTCAAGTGAAGCCAATTGAATAGAAGGTGATTCTCGGGTCAAAATTACTCGATGTAGTACATTCAACAATTCGATGCCCAAGTCCTATCATAGAGAAAACATTTAGGGGAAACTGTATTGGAAGTCACATACTTCTTTTTTAAAAATACCAATATTAAATGCCATGAAAAAATTCAAAAAGAGAATATTAACAAATTGCTCACAAAAAATAAAGGTGTATGTACAATAAAGTTAGGTAACACTTGTTCCACTTTAAATGGACTCCAGATTGGTTTTTGTCCCACCTTGCAGGAGTTGGCACCATGACAAAAGATCGTTTTCACACAGGCCCTAAAATGGGAAAATGGAAAGGGAAACTTCCAAAGCAAGGTGAGAAACCTGGCTAGAAGAATAAAAGCACTGCCATCCAGACTTCTAGATCTGTACTGAGGTTTTCTAGTAAGAACAAAGATTGATGGAGAAGGGAGACATTAAAAAGTGATAAGTTAATAAGCACAAAATAGATATCCCTCTAAAGAATAAAATATACTGGGGCGCCTCCGTGGGCTCAGTCAGTTAAGCATCTGCCTTGGGCTCAGGTCATGATCCCAGGGTCCTGGAATCAAGCCCCATGTCAGGCTCCCTGCTCAGCGGGGAGTCTGCTTGTCCCTCTCCCTCTGCCCCTCCCCCGACTTGTGTGTGCTCACTCACTTTCTCTCTCAAATAAAATAAAATCTTAAAAAAAAATAATAAAATACACTGGACAAACAGTCTCTTTTTCTGCTTTTCTTTTCTAATGCTTACTCTGCTGGCTTTCTTTCATGTTTGAAAATAATAGAGTAAATCTGTCTTTACTGTACTTGTTTTAATATACAGAATAAACAAGAACAAAAAGTTTAGAATTTATTCAAGTATAATCCCAGTCAGGGAAGACGCTGATTAGTAATTTAAACCTAATAAACAAAAGTGTTAACAGGTTAAATTATAGTCTACCTAGAGAGAAAATCATAGTTTCTCTTAGGAAAGAGGTTAAAGAAGTGCCATACTTTCATAGTGATCCTATTATCATGGTCACAACTGGGTCAGATATTAGTGTTTGACTCCACCTATAGGCTAGCCAGTAATCTCTTTAAAAACCAGGAAGGAGAACTCAGCCAATAGCAATACTCTGTAATAGACATAACTATATGAACCAAGTAGATTCTCTCTTGGGGAAATGGAATTGAAGATACAGATGTATATAAAGAACAGGGTGCACTGAAGCAGAAAAACAAAGGAATTCTACATGTAACCGGTGGCTACTCTACTGGCCACTTCAATACAGTGCCTTCCCCTCATTGCTGAAAGTTCGACTGAAGAGCTGGTACACTGAGTGGTTAGCAGCAGAAATCAGTGCGGCAGAAGCAGAGACAGAAAGGGGCAGTCAGAGGTATTACTGCTCCTGGGTCTGCACAGGTGCTGACAGTGTTCCAGTTCTGAGAGATCAAGTAGTACAGTTTAGTTTTCTTTTACTTCTCTGTGTTCATTTTCTGTTTGCTGTGGTAACCTGAACACGTTTTTATTCCTGTTCCTTGAAAACTACAGAAGCCTAACAAAAAAATAAGAAATCACCTGGTCACTGCCAATTTTAGATCTGGGCCAAGGAACATCTAGAAGGGCCTGTAATGCATGTAAACAAGCAGTAATGCTTTCCATGGTTGCCTCTGATCGTAAGGAACAGAGAAATTCCACACTGATCCCTGCAGAAAACAGAAAAAGAGGAGGCTTCTTTTAGATTCTTAGTTTATGAAGTTAAGGAATTCATTTTATATTTAGATAAGATATACAAATAAGCTTAGCAAAAAGGTAAAGTAAAAAACCACAATGATTTTAAGACTAAACAATTAAGTAATAAAGCAAGTCTTTTAGCTCTTTTTATCCACATGTACAGGACATGAAGAATAATCTCAATCAGGCTTGTGCACTACTGAGTAGTTGCTATGAAATAGCTCAAAAATGCAAAAAATTACAAAATTGCACTAGAGAACTTAATGTGGAGAGTTTTTTATTTAAAAAAAATTTTGGGGGGGCGCCTGGGTGGCTCAGTCATTAAGCGTCTGCCTTCAGCTCAGGTCATGATCCCAGGGTCCTGGGATCGAGCCCCACATCGGGTTCCCTGCTCGACGGGAAGCCTGCTTCTCCCTCTCTCACTCCCCCTGCTTGTGTTCCCTCTCTTGCTGTCTCTCTCTAAATAAAATCCTAAGAATAAATAAATTTTTTTTTTAAGTAGGACCCACGCAGAGCTTGAACTCATGACCCTGAGATTAAGAGTTGCATACTCTACCAACTGAGCCAGCCAGGCGCCCCAACATGTAGAGTTCCATAACTTTATTCTTACTAAAATTTACTGAGTGATTATCATGGATCAAGCACTGCATCTTTACATGTATCATTTCATTTCATTCTCACAATACCTGAGGAAGCAGGTACTTTTTAATTTTTTTTAAGATTTTTATTTTTAAGTAATCTTTACACCCAACATGGGGCTCGAACTTACAACCCTGAGATCAAGAGTCCCATGCTCCATGGTATTAACACTCTTTCTGACAGGGAGATGAGCACATAGAGCTTAAGTTATTTAATTTGCTCAAGGTCAGTTACAATGGGGTACACCAAGAATTTGAACTTAGTCAAACTGCATAGCTTATGCCCATAGTAAATGCCATCCTTCATTCTCTAAGTTTGTTTTTAAAAAGCTCTTGTCTCAAGGCAAATGGAAACAAAATTTTAATATACCCAAGGATACAGGAAATTGTGGTCATGTCTGGCCTGAGAAGGAATAATAATAATAGAGGTTCTGTGAACCATAAACCTTACTTAATTTAATCACTTATCTTTGTAACCCTTATATTTCATTTAATTAATAATTCCTTTATAGGTAATGATCTAATGGGTTGGTTTCCAAGAACTAGGTAAAATATGAAAAACATTTCTTTCATTTATTCTAGAAACTCACTCTATTTTAGACATTTCCCTTTAAAAATGAAGTTCCAGGAAAGCCAAAGAATGGGTTAAACTTCATAACCTAAAAATCTCATCTCTTTGACCTTAAATATTTGCTTGCAATTTTATACCTTTGAGTAGACTTTCTTGAACCTTGCAATCCTTGAGAACGCAGGTAGGAGGTTCGGGGTGGGGGTGGGGAATGCAGGTGGACCCCCTCAGTATATTGGTATTTTTTTAATATAGAGAGAAAGAAATTTAAAAAATTTATAGACACCACATGAATCTTTTAAAAATTGTGTGGAAAAAACTAGGTTTTATAATTTCTATAATTCATTCAACATGATGCTGAAGCCAGCTTGTAATGGGATTCCAGACTTAATGAAATCTGCAATTTTATAAAATGTATACAAGTTTACTCAGTTATATCAAGTTTATCACTAACACCTAACAAAGATGAGATAATAACCACCAAAAGCTGATAGGCAGTAAGGCACAATTCAAGAAAAATTCTGAAGGACTGGAAGCTTGTTAGCTCTTTTACTGACCTAAAATAAGATGGAATCGATCAGTGCAGACATCCTCAGGGGATTTTACCGTAGCCCCAGATGATGAACCCTGACACATGGAAGTTGGTGTTACAGGTCTTGAGAGATGAGATGCTCCTTCATCTGGGTCAGCAACAACAAAGCCTGTGGTGGTAAGCCACAATGCTGTAGCATGCAGGATAAGTGCCCAGGAACTGTAATAATGCAATTTTGCATTTTCACTAGTCTCTGCTGTGTAGAAAGCACCACCTACAAAAAAAGCAGAGGCAGTTTCAGGAGGAACAAAAGAGAGTAGCTCCCACAACATTTTCTCTCTTCGGTGTTACAAGATAACAGACCGTTCCCATCATCTCAAAAGTTCCTTTAAGGAATTTATGTGATGTGTGTTTCAAACAAATACTGATACCCATTTACCTACTTATAAGATTAACATTAACATTTTGCCTCTCTTAAATCACTTATTAAAAAAACAAAAAACCCTAAAACTTTGTTATACCATTAATTCTTATCCCTCCTTCTATAACCACTTTCCTCAAGTCAGTGTGACTCACTCCCACAATAGATGTCTGTATTCATAACAGTGTGACTCACTCCCACAATAGATATCTGTATTCATAACAGATGTTATGTTATATATGTTATATATATAACATACATAAATATGTTATATTTAGCAACAGATGTTTGTAGTTATAAATAATATGTGCTCTTATGTGTGTTTAACTTTACTTAACAGGCACCACCTTGTATGTAACCTTTTTGAACTTGTGTTTTTTCCACCTAATTTTATGTTTTTGAGATTTACTTATGTTGATTTATATCTGTCATTCACTAGTAGCTGACATACTATGCCAATAAATTAGTTTATTTCCATTTTGATGCTACTGAAAAGTACAATAAACACTCCTATCTCTCTGTGTATAATTCCAGTTAAAATTCTAAATAGAAGTTGGCAGGCTGACCTGAAATTTGTATCAAAGAGAAAAAAAAAAAAAAAGGCATCTGGAATAACATGAAGAGTAGAAGTGGCTACCAAATATCCATCCATAAAATGCAGATTAATAACTGACTACAAAACTAGATGCCTATCCCATTCCACACACACAAAATCTAGCTGCACTAAAACCCAAATTGTAAAGTACAAAACTGTAATGCTTCTAGGTCTTTATGATCTTAAATTAGAAAAAAACTTATCAGGTATTACACAAAACCACAAACCATAAACGATTGACTACACTAATTTTAGAGAGATAAAAGAATAAGCTATAGACTTGGAAGACATGCAATCACAGAAGAATAATACTAAAATTAGATAAGGGATTAACAAATCAGTAAAATCATGACAAATACCCAGTAGAAAATGGTCAAAGATTATGACTAGGCGATTGATGGAAGAAGAAACTTAGCCCATAAACATATGAAAAAAGGTTTTCAATCAACAAAATAACAAAATAAAACAATGAAAAACTTTCATATCCACCTAATGGACAGAATTTATTAAGTATGACAACATACAATGGTAGAAGATCTAGTGAAACAGAAACGTGCTGTTATATGTTGGGCATATAAATTTTTACAGCTGCTTGGAGAGCAATTTGGCAGTAGCTTGTGAGGTAAGATGTGCATGCCTTATTACCTAGCAGGTCAACTTCAGGGTATCGACCCTGAAGCAATTCTCACATCCTTATTCTATAAATGGAAATTACTATGGGGAAAATGTTTCAGCTAAACATTACTTGCTAAAGGATAAATTTTGAAAAGTTACTGTCATTCTAGGAATTATGTACATATTTTACAAACCCCTTACCTTCAACAGGAAGTTGGGAGGCAAATTCTGAAGGCAACGTTAAGAGAGCAAAATCCTGAAGCGCAGCAAGCCAGAGCCTACTCAATGTGCCCAGGTCTGTGTGGACTAAGTCAAGCAGTCCATCTGACGAATACGACCCATTTCTGACACACTCTTCTGAACAGGTGGTAGTCTTCAAAGGTTGTCTGTGGCTTTTATGTCTTTCTACAGCAATTATGTAGACCTGTTACAGAGTTAATTTATAAATAGGAAGATCTTGTACCCATTAATAAGGTGCTATAATATATATATATATTTTTAAAGATTTTATTTATTTACTTGAGAGAGAGAGAATGAGAGAGAGCACATGAGAGGGGGGAGGGTCAGAGGGAGAAGCAGACTCCCTGCTGAGCAGGGAGCCCGATGCGGGACTCGATCCAGGGACTCCAGGATCATGACCTGAGCCGAAGGCAGTCGCTTAACCAACTGAGCCACCCAGGCGCCCGGTGCTATAATATTTTTTATCTCGCCAAGGAGACAGACCTTACCTTTGAGCATACTGGACTTCAAGTGCACTCTGATACCAAGAAGGTATATACATGTAACCACACATACAAACTGGGATAGAAAGATCCAGAAATATTCCCTTCAATGAGATGCATTATAGATAGCAAATACTTGACAAATATGTTACCATGCTGCATTTTTTTTTTTTTTTTAAGATTTTATTTATTTGACAGAGAGAGACACAGCAAGAGAGGGAACACAAGCAGGGGGAGTGGGAGAGGGAGAAGCAGGCTTCCCGCGGAGCAGGGAGCCCGATGCGGGGCTTGATCCCAGGACCCTGGGACCGCGACCTGAGCCGAAGGCAGACGCTTAACGACTGAGCCACCCAGGCGCCCAACTTAGTTGTATTTTAAATAGTTAATTTCAGTTTATAGCCTATGGTGTTTATTAACAACTTCTAAAATTCCAGTTATAAATGGAGAAGCACTAACCTCTGCCCAGGCTTTCAGCACAGCTAATATTTCCATGGTAGAGGCACTTTCATTATATAAGTGACTCAGAGCCTCTTTTCCAGCCTGTATTTTTGTTAATGATGAAACAAGCAACTGATGAACTCTTCGGAGATCATTAAGGTCACTTACAACTCCACTTGCTATCCAAGCACTGCAAACCTGGTTTTTAAGAAAATCAAAAGTTACATTTAAAAATTACAGATACCTCCTTTGTGAGTTCAGCAGAGCTAACCATATCTCAGGAATCTAACACACTGAAATCATCTTGCTATCAGGAAACCCAAGGGATGCTGCTGATAATGCCAGTCAAAAGCCAGCATTTCAAAAGGGAATAAAGTCTAAGGTTGAAGCAAGGAAACCAGTGTTAGTAAGTAGATAAATCAAAGAGTTCCAAATGTTACTAATATGGAGAAATGAAGCCATGAAAGATACCACTTTCATAAATGTTTGGATTAACATTTGAATAAAATCTTCAATCTTGATTATTTCATCTACTTTAAAAGCAGAGATGGTGTGGTTAATTAGTATAACTGTTGAAAATTAAAGAACTTAACATTTAAAACCCTAATGAACATTTTATTTTGAGAAAAGATATTGGAAGTATTTTAAAACAAAACATCATTAATAATTCTCCAATGCAAACAGTTTGCTCCATTATCAGAGGCTGTCTGGTTTTCTTGGATGTCACAGTATTTCTCTTTTTCTAGAGAAAATTAATTTTTCCTCTTCCATCTATTCAGTTCCTGTCTCATTTCACAAAAGATTTTAATGGCTTAAAACAAGAACACAAATAATGAAGTGATAATAAGTCAGACACTCGGCACATTTATTTGAGAGAGCGAGAGAGAGCGAGTATGGGAGGGGAGGGGGAGAGGGAGAGAGAGAATCTTAAGCAGATTCTGCGCTGCATGTGGAGGCTGAAGTGTGGCTCAATCTCACGACTTGAGATCACCGCTGGAGCCAAAACCGAGTTCGGTGCTTAACCAACTGTGCCACCTAGGTGCCCTTGGTATAACATTTAATACAGTTCTTTGAATATTCAAGGTACCAAACATATCCTAAATACAGGTGAATAAAAGAAAGTTGAAAGAACGGACTAAATTTAGTTTATTCCATTATGTTTATAAAGAATTCAATTCAAGCCAGTTCTGCTTTTAATTATTGCAGGTCATTTAGGGCTGGATAATGAGTGTCTGACAATAATTCCTAGAAAAGTAACTTTAAAATTATATATTATAATAGCTCTTAGGGGCATCTGTGTGGCTCAGTGGATTAAACTTCTGACTTCGGCTCAGGTCATGATCTCAGGGCCTGGGATTGAGCCCCATGTAGGGCTCACCACTAAGTGTGGAGTACGCTTCTCTCTCTGCCTCTGCTCCGCCCCCCCCACCCCCGCTCATGCTCACTTGTGCTCTCTCTCTTTTTCTCTCAAATAAATAAAATCTTTTAAAAACAAAACAAAAAAAATTATATATGATAATGCCTTAGATACATGAAAAAATGCTCAGGATCACTTGAAATATAAACCTAAAACTATTCTAATATAAATCTAAACTATGTCTAAAATATAGACAAAAACCTGAAAGTTTGACAACTTACAGTACTGTTAAGACTGTGGGACAACAGGTATTTGCATACAATGCTGGGAGGAGTTTAAATTGGTAAACCCCAACAATATAGTCTTTAAACCCGCAATTCAATCTTGCAGAATTTACCTCACAGATACACTTGTACCCATAAAGTGACCTGTGCGGAAAGTCATTTACTGCAGCAATATATGTAACAGCAAAAGATGAAAAACCCATACATCCATCACTGGTTAAATAAATTATGACATATCCAACAGTGGATTACCATGCAGTTATATGAAAGGAAGGGGAAATTCTCTAAATTTAAAAAGTAAAGGGAAAGGGGACGCCTGCATGGCTCAGTATTAAGCATCTGCCTTCGGCTCAGGTCATGATCCCAGGGCCCTGGGATCAAGCCCCACATTGGGCTCTCTGCTCAGCGGGAAGCCTGCTTCTCCCTCTCTCATTCCCCTTGCTTGTGTTCCCTCTCTTGCTGTGTTCTCTGTCAAATAAATAAATAAAATCTTAAAAAAAAAAAAAGTAAAGGAAAAGGAACAGCTGAGATTAATGGTTAGACAACTAAATGTAGAACCCTTGGTATCAAATACTAACTGGAGAACTGCCTCCTAAGAAAGGGTTTTACTTCTTAAACTTTGTCTATTTATTTATAAAGATTTATTTATTTGAGAAACAGAGAGATTGAGAGAACAAGTGAGAGGATGGGCAGAGGGAGAAGCAGACTCCCTGTGAGGGAGCCTGACGCTGGACTTGATGGCAGGACCCTGGGATCATGACCTGAGCTGAAGGCAGATGCTTAACCGACTGAGCCACCCAGGCGTCCAAACTTTGTCTTTTTAACCATTTACCTGACATGCTTTGGCAGTGACATCAGGTGGCGTCTCCGAAGTGAAGGCTGGCCTAAGTGCCGCTCCTACCTGGCAACAAATGATATGAAATATCAAGCATCAATAAGTAAGACAGCACAAACTCTGTTTTTAATATTATTTTAAAATTATCTGTTTATAATAGGTATTCCAGACACCTATTGTTTCTGCCTGTCCAGTATATCTTCTTTTAGATAAGAGCACCTCAATTTTCTTTTGGGGAACCTTCTCTCTTACCCACTCTTTGCCCATGTTGTTGCTACGGAGCTGAGAGCACTGCTTGACTCCAGGGACCCAAGCAGAGGGTTATAAAAGGTCTTCTGAAGATGTTTCCTGGGAATACTGGCACAGAAGTACTGTCTCTTTTTAAGACTTGGTGCTAAGAAAGGCATCCTGATAACACTTGGAGAGAGCAAACTCGAAAATAAAGCCAGTGTAGAAGAAAGCAGAACCAACCGGGATTTGTGAAAACAACTTTCCTTTTCAGCTTAAGGGAGCTGTAATTTTATTTCTATCATATGCAATTTTTTTAAAGCAAGTTCTACGCCCAATGTGGGATTTGAACTCACGATCCTGAGATCCAGAGTCCCATGCTCTACCCACTGAGCCAGCCAGGCACCCCTCATTTGCAATTTTATGAGGGCTAAAAATGTAAGAGTGCTCCCCTTAAGTTGAATTGTAACATTTCATTCTAATATGGTAGTTCTATGTAACTCCTATCCCTTCCTTTTGCTTTCTCTCAGAGATACATAGGCATTTCCTGCTGGGAGGATTTGATGGAGACAGCTAACTGGTGAACTGCTCCTGTCTCCCTAACTGCTACCCCACAAAAGCTGCCTCTGAATCACAAGGAGAGGTCGGGAAGGATGAATGATGCAGGAGGATTACATGGGATGTGTGTGATGGAATATGTGAAGATTCTGTTGTCTTCCTTGTTCTTTCTACATTGCTCAATGCACGAGGGAAACATGTTAAAAAAATTACAGAACCAGTAATAGGAGCCTGAATTCTTTTCTAAGCTGAGAGAAAAAAAGGAGGTTACATTTATTCCAGGAGTGATGATTTTAAGATAAAATATGCATGCAGCCTAAATGGAATATTTAGTAATGATTTAGCGTTATCTTAAGAATATTCAGATATTTTGGGGCGCCTGGGTGGCTCAGTTGGTTAAGCGACTGCCTTCGGCTCAGGTCATGATCCTGGAGTCCCAGGATCGAGTCCCGCATCGGGCTCCCTGCTCAGCAGGGAGTCTGCTTCTCCCTCTGACCCTCTCCCCTCTCATGCTCTCTCTCTAATAAATAAATAAAATCTTTAAAAAAAAAAAAAATTCAGATATTTTGTAAAGATTTTAATTAGCAATATCCTTTATCTCCCACAAATTACCAAGAAGGTTTTAATTATTAACCTGTAACCTTACAAAAGACCTGTTTTATGTACCACTTCACTTTTACTTGAAGATTTCTTCTTCAAACATACGCTTCTATATACTGATCATACTGGTGATATATTAGCAGAGACATATACTCATTTATATATTGAAAAGTGACATGCCCATTAGTTTCACAGACTTTTTATCCCAGGTGTTTAAAAATAAAACTCTCGAACAGAAAGTGCTTACATTGGCTTGATACTGTTCCAGAATCACATGACCTGGAAACTCCGGTTCTGGAATAGCTGCAAATCGCCGAATAACAACTAACAGTGTTTCAAGGCCAGAAAGACGGAGCTGGTCACTGTGATCCGTGGCAGCCATAAAGGCCATGCGAATTAAGTCAGCAAGATGTAGCACCAAAAAGTCATCTATAAGATTAAAAAAATCTTATCAAGAAAAAGCATACGTTGGAACTAAGATTTACGTTAAATGATCATTTCTCCTCCTTATAATTTCAGACTTTTCTAGATTTTCTTTTAAATACCTTTGATTTGATTTACTGTTTCGTTGTACTGTTTGTTAAATATAGACTTTAAAGCTGGATTTGCTGCACTACTGCAAATAATCACATACAAAAAAGTCCCGAGGCAAACAATTACACGGCTATTCAAAAATCAAAGACAAAATCAGCATCCTTTAAAAGAGTGCTAACAGTACCTTCAAAAAAAACTTTTTTCAGACTTTCTGATAAAAGCACATTAGAAGGTATTTAGGAAACTTTGGGTATTGATGAATTAGGCAGTAATTAAATAGCATAACAGTAATTATGTCAAGTTGAAGCTGAAAGACTTAAATGTTCCTTTTGAAAAACATAGTTTTATGTGGTTCTTTATATGGACTAGATTATGTTATTTCTGTATGTCTTAACACATATACAAATGATAGGAATATAAAAAATATTTGTAGCTATAAAATTATAAATGAGAATTCTTTTCACTCCTACAATACATTCTTCGACATAATAATTCTACTGGAGAGAGACATAGGACAATCACTTAACAATATTCCAACAATAAAATGTTCAGGGGTACAACTAACCTTTACTCAAAATATACCTGGTACTAATTTTAATAAGAATGTTATAGATCACAATGAAGAAACCAACTCACTTAGTAAGTGCCAATTACAATTTTAATTGGGAAGAAAGGAATCAGTAAGCATCTATGATATACTAATTTTATACCTATCAGTATGTAGAATAGTGCTCATCACAAATAAAGAGACTCAATAAACACTTGCTTGAAAAATCACTAAAACAGAGATACCTAATTCATACTCCCACACTGGCAATAGCAACATTTTGCTATATAATTCTTTTGTCTGGTAAAAAATATATCTATGGCATTTAGGTATGTGCACTGTCTTTGAACATAATGTGCTTAAGTGAATTCAAGCTGTAGTATGTACACATGTACATATGTGTACATGTGTACATACTATGTATGTATGCTTAAGGGTACAAACTACATTCAAGCTGTAGTTTGTACCCTTTAGGTACAAACAATAAAACTGAATAAAAGGTCAAAATGGCCTTGCAAGCAGGTTTACGCTACACTGTGATAGGCTCTAATGTTTTCTGGGTAATATTTACGAAACCAAAATAATTGATAAGCAAAAATACTGTAAGTTGTAATTCAGAAAATAAATTTTGGGGGTAAGCTAATGCATGTACTACTTTCCAAGAACATGCTTATTTTCTATAAACTTAAGTCATGCACAAGTCTATTAAACAAAAGTGAATGACAATTTAAGAAGCTAAATCATTGAAAATGTGTATAAACATTAAAACTAATGTTTTATAGCTTACACAAATGTTATAGTCAAATTCATAACTGATTTGGAAGAATACAAACTACTTTCTAGTTTTACTTCTTAAATTAATATTAAAAACATAAGCAGACAACATTTCTATGTATATCCTTTGGTCTTTTCATCTTTATGCCACTTACTTCTTGAATCCCTTTTTTTCATTTCTTGTGCTAAAGCAATGTCAAAATGTGCGCTGTGTGCATTCTCACACTGGTTAATTATCCTACAGACACACTCGGCAGCAAAGACTCTAGTAGCCCAGCGGGGATTGGTATATGGATATGATTTATCATCATTTCTGGTGGTCAGAACTGAGGCATCATCCCCTTTATCTCCTTCCTCTTCTTGCATTGTATCCACACAAGTTACAGTTGTAAAATCTTTTATCAAGGGAGAATACATGTAATTACAATCAAATGTAAGATACATTTATAAAGGAACACAAAAGACTTCAAATTCATACTAGAACTGTTGTTGACCAATTATACACCTTTAACAATGTAATATAATCACGTAAAATGTAAAACGATCACATCTAATAACTACAGACAACACTGGTATCTAAAGAAATGCTCTAAAAATGTTCCAGGTCAAAACGACAAAGTTGTTCAATTATATTCAAGGTGAAAAACCAAACATGACAAAACAGACAGGATACTAAATACTAGGATAATTATCAGTCCCCACTATGTAGACAGTTATGCTTAAGGAAGCTTAACATGCTCTGGTATGGAGCATGGTGGATTGCACTGTTATAACACTAGGGTCTTGAACAGATTTAAGGTTCCGGAACCCACTGAAAATGTCTGAAAATATTTTTCTTAGGATAGATCCATTGCTGTCATTTATAGTCTCATATTGTCATAATGGCCAGAGCCAGTGAGGAGTGAATCATCATTATTATTTTTTTAGACAGAGAGAGAGCGAGAGTGTGCACGTGAGCATGGGGGAGGGAGAAAGAGAATCCCAAGCAGGCTCCATGCTTGGTCAGCAGCGCAGAGCTCAACTCAAGGCTGGATCTCAGGACCCTGAGATCATGACCTGAACTGCAATCAAGAGTTGGGTGCTCCCCCGATGTTTATAGCAGCAATGTCCACAATAGCCAAACTGTGGAAAGAGCCAAGATGTCCATCGACAGATGAATGGATAAAGAAGATGTGGTATATATATACAATGGAATATTATGCAGCCATCAAAAGGAATGAGATCTTGCCATTTTGCAACAACGTGGATGGAACTGGAGGGTATTATGCTGAGCGAAATAAGTCAAACAGAGAAAGACATGTATCATATGACCTCACTGATATGAGGAATTCTTAATCTCAGGAAACAAACTGAGGGTTGCTGGAGTGGGGGGTGGGGTGGGAGGGATGGGGTGGCTGGGTGATAGACACTGGGGAGGGTATGTGCTCTGGTAAGTGCTGTGAATTGTGCAAGACTGTTGAATCTCAGATCTGTACCTCTGAAACAAATAATGCAATATATGTTAAGGAAAAAAAAAAGAAGAAGAAGAAGATAGCAGGAGGGGAAGAATGAAGGGGGGAAATCGGAGAGGTAGACGAACTATAAGAGATGATAGACTCTGAAAAACAAACTGAGGGTTCTAGAGGGGAGGGGGGTGGGAGGATGGGTTAGCCTGGTGATGGGTATTGAGGAGGGCACATTCTGCATGGAGCACTGGGTGTTATGCACAAACAATGAATCATGGAACACTATATCTAAAACTAATGATGTAATGTATGGGGATTAACATAACAATAAAAAGAAAAACAAACAAACAAACAAACAAAAAAGAGTTGGGTGCTCAACACATTGAGCCATCCAGGTGCCCCATTTCCTCTTTATATTAACTGTTAACTTATTAACTCTGTTTAACTTGACTTAAAATGGAATTAATGCTATAAAAAAAAGCAACATTTTTTCCTTAAATTATCTTGCATGTCAACATATTTTGAATGTGTTATGAAAGCAAAGATGTCACAAAATTATGCAAAGTCTTGTCTTAAGACTAAGATAATAAGCCAACGACTGAAATGCATGTTTTCCTAAGAAGGGATTCAACCAAACTACAAAGGATAAAGAACAAATGGTGAAGTAAAATTGAGCAAGTAAGCTCAAGGAGTATGAATATAAAATAAAAAAAAAAGAGGTAAAAAAAATAGGTGACACATCAGAAAAGTGTAATCAATCTGTCTATCAAGACACATACAGATTTTCTTTCAAAGGAGAAGTCCTTGTAAGTTCTCAAGTAGTGGGGACAGAAGAGAGCCTTTTAACAAAGGAAAACATGTAGAGCACAGTGGTTGAAAGAGCAGATATAAATCATTGGAAGGGAACAGGACCAAGGTAGACAGTGGAGAATGTAAAAAAAAAAAAAATTTTTTTTTTTAAATATCTTTCTTCCTTTCACATAATTTAAACACATTAAATTATAAGGCTTGAGTAACTGAGTTTAAGAGCTACTGAAATACATGGGGCGCCTGGGTGGCTCAGTCGTTAAGCATCTGCCTTCGGCTCAGGTCATGGTCTCAGGGTCCTGGGATTGAGCCCCGCATCGGGCTCCCTGCTCCGCGGGAAGCCTGCTTCTCCCTCTCCCACTCCCCCTGCTTGTGTTCCCTCTCTTGCTGTGTCTCTCTCTGTCAAATAAATAAATAAAATCTTTAAAAAAAAAAAAAAGAGCTACTGAAATACAAAACTGGATTTTATTTTATTTTATTTTTTTTAAGATTTTATTTATTTGCGAGAGAGAATGAGAGACAGAGAGCATGAGAGGGAGGAGGGTCAGAGGGAGAAGCAGACTCCCTGCCGAGCAGGGAGCCCGATGCGGGACTCGATCCCGGGACTCCAGGATCATGACCTGAGCCGAAGGCAGTCGCTTAACCAACTGAGCCACCCAGGCGCCCTGGATTTTATTATTTTATTTTAAAGATTTTATTTATTTATTTGAGAAAGAGAGAGAACGAACAGGGAGGAGCACAGGGAGAGGGACAAACAAACTGTGCTGAGCACGGAGCCAGATGGGGGGCTCGATCTCACAACCCTGAGATCATGACTTGAGCGGAAATCAAGAGTGGCACACTTAACTGACTGAACATCCAGGTATCCTGGAAGCTGAATTTTATTTTATTTTATTTTATTTATTTTTTAAAAAAGATTTTATTTATTTATTTGACAGAGAGAGACACAGTAGGAGAGGGAACACAAGCAGGGGAGTGGGAGAGGGAGAAGCAGGCTCCCCACGGAGCAAGGAGCCTGATGTGGGGCTCGATCCCAGGACCCTGAGATCATGACCTGAGCCGAAGGCAGCTGCTTAACCGACTGAGCCACCCAGGCGCCCGAAGCTGAATTTTAAAGTCATGCAGGGAAAGGTTTGAATCTATTTGTGTGTGTTTTTGGGCAAATTACTTAACCTTTCCAAGTCTTGTTTTCTCTTGTGTAAAATGGAATAATACTGCCTACTCATTGGATGGTTAAATGACTAAATCAGATAAAGTATGTGTAGTACCTGGAACAGAACTGATTTGTCTCCTTTCTTCATCTCATTTATTTTCTCTCTTACTCCAAAGATAAATTTGAAAGACTCTAATATACATTCTCACTAACACTTCTCTTATACTGACAAAAACAATAGGGAAATAACATTGTTTTCTAACCCTGTTTGAAATCCACATTATTGAGTGCACAGAAACTCGCCTGCTCAAAATGTTGCAACTTTTTTTTTTTTTTTTTAAAGATTTTATTTATTTATTTGACAGAGAGAGACACAGTGAGAGAGGGAACACAAGCAGGGGGAGGAGAGGGAGAAGCAGGCTTCCCCGCGGTGCAGGGAGCCCGATGTGGGGCTCGATCCCAGGACCCTGGGATCACGACCTGAGCCGAAGGCAGACGCTTAACGACTGAGCCACCCAGGCGCCCCGAAAATGTTGCAACTTTTGATGATTTTTCTATTAAGCTGATTTGATGCAGTCCTTCAAATATATGTTTGGGGGCATCTGGGTAGCTCAGTCGGTAAGCGTCTGCCTTTGGCTCAGGTCATGATCTCAGGGTCCTGGGATCGAGCCCCACATTGGGCTCCCTCTCCCTCTGTGGCTCCCCCTGCTTATGCTCTCTCTCTCTCTCTGTCAAATAAATAAAATCTTAAAAAGAAGTTATATGTATGAAAACAAATGATGGGGCTACTCAAAGTCATGACATCACTTTTATAGTATAAATAACTAATTTTTAGTTTGTTTTATACAGGGAAGTCATAAAAGATAATCAGAAGAATAAAAAAAAAAACCACAGGCTTAAGTGTTAGATGTAAACACTAAAATCTTCATTTGAAAAAAGCAATAAGCAATTACAATCCAAATACTCAGACAAAATGAACTGTCACCAGCAATTTTATATATAACGTTTTCACTTTCAATTTTATTTCAAATGGTAACCACTGATACTTACCCGCTGATGCAGCAAGTACATCTTTACAAAGCTTTAACCAGAAGGCGAGCTTATCCACTGCCATAGATGTAAGCATATGATTTAAAGTCTCTTTGATATCATGGCATAACTTCTGATCTGTCTCTTTATCTAGTAAGGTCAATAATGCCCCTTCAAGGCCCACTTCTCTGATGTTAGCATCTGACAAGAAGAAAATCGATGATCTAAGTAATACAGAAAACAAAACTGCCATATGAGAAGCACACATATTCAAAAGTTATTGAAATACTACATGCAAATATTCTCATTGCAAAGTAATAAAGCACCTCAAAGGAGAAACATAAGCTTTGGTCTAGCATCTACTTCCTCTAATTCTGGAAATGCCAAAAGAACAAATAAATTTTCTCTTGAAAATTTAACTTATTTAGCATTTCTGAAAGCATTTAGGTTCTAAAGATTATGCTATTATCACACTATTTTGAAAGAGAAATTATCTTTTAAAGACCAGAAGGAGGCATCACTGGGATAAAAGGTACAGCACAGGGAATATGTCAGTGGTATTATAATAGCATGGTATGGTGACAGATGAGAGCTACACTTCTGGTGAGCACAGCATAACATATAAATTTGTTGAATCATGATGCTGTACACCTGAAACTAATTAACACTGTGTGTCAACTATACTTCAATTAAAAAGAAAAGATCAGAAGGAGGCAGCAGGAATGTTTCCGATTAGGAGTCGAAAGAGACAAAACAACCGTTGTAACGTGTGAGTCATGGCTGGATCCTATATTTGGGCGGTGGTAAGGGAGGGTAGAAGGAGTCATAAAGGATATTTTTTGGATAACTGGTGAAATTTGTGTGAGAACTGCACATTTTATGATCGCTACTAAATCAGTGTTGGTTTTATTAAGTGTGGAAATGATGCGTGGTCATGCAGGAGAATACTACGTATTAGGGGTGAGTTGTCATGATGTCTGCAGCCTGCTTTCAGATGGTTTGGCAAAGGTATGCATCTTGTATATATGGAAAGAGAGGAAGATATATAAAATGAGTGCCATAAAGATACTAAGTAGGTGAATATATGTGTTCACTGCACATTATTTCCAACTTACCCTTTAGTTTAAAAAATTATAAAATTTTAAAAAGGGAATTATATAACAAGTTCTTTACTGTATTTTACTCACATAGCTAGTTCAAGAATTCTAGGAACATATACCAGCATGTTTACACAATCAAAGCCAAGCAAAAGATGCAGAGAATTTCAGTGGTGAATATAAACTGAAGGTTACTTGGGCAGAATATCACACATGATTAAAAGATTAAAATTTCGGGCGCCTGGGTGGCTCAGTTGGTTAAGCGACTGCCTTCGGCTCAGATCATGATCCTGGAGTCCCGGGATCGAGTCCCACATCGGGCTCCCTGCTTGGCAGCGAGTCTGCTTCTCCCTCTCCCACTCCCCGTTTGTGTTCCCTCTCTTGCTGTGTCTTTCTCTGTCAAATAAATAAATAAAATCTAAAAAAAAAAAAAAAAAGATTAAAATTTCTCTGGTTAAGGTAAGTCACCAATTGTTCTCAAATGAGTTCTGCAACCTTTTTGATGACTACTATACTAGTTCAGCAATGCTGATTAACTCAAGCCAAAGTTAAAGTTTTAATACTAATTTAAGGAGCACAGCATGACAGTAAAACACACTGTTGTGTGCTTTAGATACTGGAAAGCTTTGTGAAGCCTGAGACCTTCTAAAAGTATGACAGCACTTTGGAAACTATATACATAAAAGAGTAAGATATTGCCATTACTATTTTTGTAGGTTGTTTGAATTTATATGCATACTTGGGTTACACACATAATTTTAAAATAAGAAATCCTTTAATTCAGCTCTAAAATAAAGAAGAGGCATAAAAACCCTCTAACCTGAAGAAGACTCATCTACGGTAAGTTTTTTATTAAATGAGATTTCGGAGGAAGAAAGGCACATATGGTAAATTACTTAAAGACTAAATCCAACTTCAATTGATTGTTGTGAAAAAACTTGCTCTAAAATTTGAGAGGCTCTCAAATTCATTAACAGGGATTATAAAACATAGGTAACAGATTGCTGGGCTCCACTCACAGATCTCTGGTTACGCAGATTTGTGATGGGGCCCAATCATTTGCATTTTTTACAAGTTCTCAGTGAGGTGGATATTGCTAGTTCGGGGGCCTAAGTTTGAAAACCACTGCTCTAAACCAGTAACATTACTGGTTGGAATGACAGTAATTGTTTTTTTTTTTTTTTTTAAAGATTTTATTTATTTATTTGACAGAGAGAGACACAGCGAGAGAGGGAACACAAGCAGGGGGAGTGGGAGAGGGAGAAGCAGGCTTCCCGCCGAGCGGGGAGCCCGATGCGGGGCTCGAACCCAGGACCCTGGGATCATGACCTGAGCCGAAGGCAGACGCTTAACAACTGAGCCACCCAGGCACCCCAGGAATGATAGTCATTGTTAGCAACTGTCTCTTGTAGCAGATTTAAGACATTACATATTAACTTTTAAATACCATTTTAAAAACATTGGGGAGGCTATGTGTTATGGTGAGCGCTGTGAATTGTTTAAGACTGATGAATCACAGACATGTACCACTAAAACAAATAATACATTATATGTTAATAAAAAGAAAAAAAACAAACAAAAAAACCCTTATGTTTATATGGAAAATGTAAGATTAAAATAATCATTTAACCTGGAGATAATGGTGATAAAAAAGAATTACCTGGAGTCAACTCTTCTCTGCTATCCTTAGCAAGCATAACAGCATGTTCTGAAACTTCAGCTGCTTCTCTCTGTACAAGCTGACGTAAACAAGCCAGTACTGCTCTTCTCAATAACAAATAGGGACTACAAAGATTCACCTGAAAAATACCATGTGGGAAATGAAAGAGCTGAAATTCTTGGTGGCATTCACATTAAATCTAACAGATATTCACTGGGTCCTTCCTGATTCTGTCCAGCCCATCACTGTGCTAGATGCAGTTTATTAAATACACAGAAACTTCTTCAAACTATTCCAGTACATATTTTTTATTATAACTTAGACATAGCTTAAGGAATAGCACATGTACTTGACTATGCAAATATTCATAAACAAATCCAAGCAGAAGCCTCTGGAGTTTTAGAAGACATAAAATTTATGAGTAAATATAGTTTTGAGATAAAAGAAATACAACTGAGAATTTATTTGTAGCTCATACGTTTGTGCTCATGCAACATTATAATGTTTTATGATTCTCTAAGTAGAAATTTTTATTAAATCCATACAAGCAGTATAGCATACTGGTTAAAAGTGAGGCTCTGGAGTCAAATTGCCTCAGTTTGAGTCCTAGATCCACCACTTACGAGCTGTGTGACCTTGGGCAAATTATTTAACCTCTCCGTGCCTTAGTTTCCTTATTTGTAAAATGGAAATAACACTACCCCATGTCACAGGGCTGTTGCAAAATTACCACAAAGAAACATGCAGAAGGGCTTAGCACAGTACCTGGCAAATAATACGTGCTCAATAAATGTTAGTTATTATTAACTATTATTAACAGTCTCTATCAATAGTATTTTATTCAGATGCCATACAGAGTAAGTAAATGCATTTTCAAATAAAAGCAGAGAAGAGTTTTACTCAGAAAACATATTCACCAAAAACACTCTCTAGAGATACACATTAGAGACAAATTTTACATATATGTATATCTACTTGTATATGGATATGCATATATGTACATAGACGTGTACATATTTTAGAGATATAGAATATTTTTGCTCATAATGACTCAATACATATTCTTTTTACTTAGAAGTGTCTGAACAATGTAAATCTCAACAGGTTGTATCTACTGAACTAAATGATATGATTGTAATATACCTTAAATGAACAATTAAAACAAGTCAAAGGTTCTGGATACAAATTCTTAGTGATTCATAAGTAGAATAAAGTATAGAGTTCTTGAAATTTATTTTTTTCTAACTATGAAAGTAAAGACCAGTTTAGTGTGGTTTATGACAATGAATAGGTGTCTTATGCTACTGATTTTCCAAGCAAAATGTGAGAAAGCATAATTCTTACAGTGATCTTTATTTAGATCTCGTGTATGTGAGAAAAACAGGACTGAAGTAGGTGAGTTTGTTGAAAAGAGCAGAGGAAAAATTCTGAGAAAAAGAGCAGATGGTGACAGCTGGTTTTTGATATATAAGAAACACGTGCAAAGAGAGTGAAACCCTAAATTTTATCAGAAGCCAAAAGACAGAAAAGATTTGTGAATGTATCATCAGTGAAACATATGAATGGGAACTGCTTTATAAATATATTCTATTACACCCTCAAGTCATATCATGAACTCAAAAGTGGAAAGAGGAATGCCATTCACAAAGTCTCAAGTTAATGTCATCCCAGTCACGTTAAAGAACCACTGTTAGAAACTAGTACATAGGATGGGAGAGGAGTTAAAATGTAAAAAGATTAAGTTTACTCATGCCCAAATTATGGCTGTATTTTACAACAATGACAAAAAAGGCATTCTACACGGCAATTTTAAAGAAAAGTTAATGAATCTACTAGTTATTTTCACTGGAATTTTACAAGCATATAATACAAGGCAGGTGCAGCATTTATTCAGGCCGGTCAAACACTCTTTTACAGAAAGCATGCTTAAAAGTACTCTTTACTTGTTTGGTAGAAAAAAGATTGAAGGCGGTCACACAAGCAAAATGGAACACTTAATATCTCCATGTCATTCTCCAGCATTTATATTGGGAAGAGGAATAGAGTTAAGGCAAACAAACCAAGCAGGCAAAATACAGAAACTAAGTCAAACTGTAATTACAATTCCTTTCTGAAATGAATATATAAATCAAAATGATGCAAAATTAAGTGCAAGGAGTGAGTGCACCAGCTGGAGAAGGTTAGGGAGGATTTATTTACAGTGGTATTAAATAAACACCATGTAACATGCTACACATACTGGACTCTGCATTAATGGTTAGCTTAAACAAAGAGATGCAGGGGAAAACAAGAACATGTACAACCAAAAAAAATAAAAACGACACAAAGAAACAGCACTGCAAACCTCAAAAATAAGTTAGGAATTGAGGGTCAGGGACCTACCAACACAGAATTATCCAACAAGATCTCCTGCACAAAAACAAATGACAGACCGGTCATGACAAAACCAAAAGATAAACACTAGGATGACTTTGACAACAGTCAGCTAAGCATTAAAATATAGATATTGATAGAGCTATCATTCAAATTGGCTTAGCTTCAGCTTTAAAAATATGCCACGATTACTTCATTTTCCAACTTTAAAATATGAGTTGAGCTAAGATCTTGGAAATAGTCAACTCAAGATGTAAAGATATAAAATATACAATAACTTAAAAATGTACATTTGTGTAATTAGGTTTTCCTTTGGAATCTCTCATTAAGCCTCAATAACAAAGCCACATCAAGTAGACATGAGTGTTAAAGGAGTGATCTGGATTGCATTCACATGAGCAGGTGTCCAGCAAGGGATAAAGTTAATGGTTTACCTCATCACAAGTTAATGATAGATTTTTTATTCTTGGAAGCCAACTTTTAACACTGAGAGTACTCAGAATTCCTAGTGTAGCTAAGACCAAGTTCAGAATGGAAGTTAAACAGCATGCAGTTAGAAGAAAACTCTTTCCAGTAAGATTCTTTCCTAATGATGAAATGTATTCTGAATATTCAGGGAGTTTCAATTAATATGAAAACATTTCATGCTAAATAATTAAATTCTCTGTACAAAAGAAAATATGATCATAAAGTTGTTAAATAGGAAAGCAAAAGCAATTTTCTTACTACAGGGAATACTCTAAAATATAATAAATTCGGGGTGCCTGGGTGGCTCAGTCATCATGCGTCTGCCTTTGGCTTGGGTCGTGATCTCAGGGTCCTGGGATTGAGCCCCACACAGGGCTCCCTGCTCAGCGGGGAGCCTGCTTCTCCCTCTCCCACTCCCCCTGCTTGTGTTCCCTCTCTCACTGTGTCTCTGTCAAATAAATAAATAAAATCTTAAAAAATATATATATAATAAATTCAATCTAATAAATTCAGAATTGAAGCTTACTAAAAAAATTAAGACATAAAATTAACAAACTATAGTGATAGCAATTTTTTAAAAATTTTTTTTAAAGATTTATTTATTTGAGAGAGAGAGAATGAGAGAGAGTACATGAGAGGGGGGAGGGTCAGAGGGAGAAGCAGACTCCCTGCTGAGCAGGGAGCCCAATGTGGGACTCGATCCTGGGACTCCAGGATCATGACCTGAGCCGAAGGCAGTTGCTTAACCAACTGAGCCACCCAGGCGTCCCTGATAGCAATTTTTAAATGATTTCTGTAAGAAAATCATTTTACAGCTTAAATAAGAGTAACATAAATAAGATTTGTTGACTGTTAATTTTGATTTTCTCAATTGCTCTGAATGTTCCTAAAACAAAAATCTGATAGTGTCTTTATTCTTCTTTATATGTAATCTTTCTCAGTCCGAGGGGAAAAAAAAAAAGAGTAATGAATTTGATCATATCTAATTCATCAAGAATTAGTAGTAAGTTTTGTTCTTTATTTCTCAATAAACTTAGTAAATGAATTAATGCATCAGTTAGACAAATTTCAAAAGCCTACCAATGGAAAATTTCTACTATAACTCAAGAAAAAAAAAAGGCAGTATAATGGAATGAAAGTCTGATCAACTTGCAAAGGAGTGGCTATTTTTCAGTAACTGGTTTTGGTGATGGCTCTTGGAACAGAAAGAATAATATTCCTAGGGAAAAGTCATTGAATGGTAAAGGTAAAATCCTTCTTCCAGTTAGTGCTATTTTCTCCAAAACATGTTTAACCCAGACAGGAACCAAGTTTCTATGAGAAAAGTCAGTCACATCCTCTTTTTTTAAGTCTTATGTAACTTTGTGAAAATCACTATGAAGATTAATATAATGTATAAGTTATATGTTAAGAAAATAAAAACTATGTATTAAGTGGTTGGTTATTAAGTGCCTGGGACATGTGCCTTTACAGGTGGCATCTTGTGTAATCCTTGTGTTCTACAGACAAGGTAGCTAAGGCTGGAAGAGGTTGTGGGACTTCCCTAAGGCCACAGAACTAGGAGGTGCTAGAACTGAGATTAAGAGCTAACCATCAAGTGGGTGCCTGGGTGGCTCAGTTGGTTAAGTGACTGCCTTCGGCTGAGGTCATGATCTGGGAGTCTGCGGATCGAGTCCCGCATCGGGCTCCCTGCTCAGCAGGGTCTGCTTCTCCCTCTGACCTGCCCCCTTTTCATGCTCTCTCTTTCTCTCTCAAATAAACAAAATTTAAATAAATAAATGAATAAAATCTTTAAAAAAAAAAGTGCTAACCAAAAGTATAAAGTCAGTAAGAAATAAAGAAATGGGGACTGAACTACAAGTTGAGAAACTGGATTCTAGACTTAGAGCTACCACTATACCTAGGTACTTTACCTTGGGCAAATATATTTGACTTTTTGGTCCTTGATTTATCTTTTTTATTGGGAAGGTTGGTTTTAATAACATTTGAGCTTCTTTCAAGGTCTGAAATGCTGCATATTCTGCCTCAAGCTTGGAAATGAAAGGTCTGTCTAAAGTAATGATTCTCAACTGTCATGTTACTAATGGGAGTGTGTTGTGGACATTCTAGGGGCAGAAATGTTTAAAAGCAATGGTGTTGTTTTAATTCCAAATGTAACTCAATTTTTGAGGCAAGTCCAGATAGAAACTGATGATACTCAAGGTAAATCTTAAAACCACTGACGATTATGAACCACTTCACCAGAACTTTCAGCATTCACCTTGCCATATTTATTAAACATATTATTAAAACCCAGATATTGATGGATATGCCACTAGAATATTAAGGAAAAATGTTATTTGCCCATCTGGGGTGGAGAGAACTTTATATGTAATTATGCGGAAAAAAGGAAGGAAAAAACAAAGACATCACATAAACTTTTCCATGTCTTATGGCATTTATACAGTATCCGGGACATTTAAGCACCCTCTCTATGTTTATTGACTAATGAATAAATATTCCAAATGTTAAGTTCAACACTAAGAGAAGAAAAATGAATCAATATATGAGAGGTTTAAGATGTGATTATATAAGAGTTGGCCCTACCCCCTAAAAAAAAGACTAGAACTGAGAGAAAATAGCTATTGTACACAGACTAGAGAATAAATAAACCTAAGTTTCCAATGAAAAAAAACTAAGGACTCACTAATAATTTTATACTCACACAGAGGCAGCTGACCAAGTTAGACAGGTTGACATGTCTTGGAGCAAACATATGAAGCTGCTGAAGGCAAGAAATGGCCTGAGCTTGAACAAGGCAGTCTGGATTATCTTGCATCACTGCACAACCCAAAAGACAGGAAGTTCTTAAGGTGGAAATGGAAGTACTACTACCTAAAAGGAAAGGAGAGAGCTTTGAATAATTGGTCTATGAAATCATATATTCATATATGATTTAATATATCATATTAAATCATTTAAGCATAATTACTAGGTTTAAATTTTTTTTATACCAATTTTAAACTCAAGGATCTGTGAAATAAATTTCTTCTACAAAAGCAGGGATAATCCAGGTGACAGATTTTTAGGTTATGTTAGTTATTCTTACTCTGAAAAATTTATGTCAACATAAATCATTAGGCAAACAAGAACCTAAGACTAGGTTATATCAAATTTTCATGAAAAGTAGAACTAGAAATGGCTAATGAACTTAGCCCTGTTTATATTAGTTGAGTTGCTTTCAAATATTAAAATCATAGACTTTACATTTGAACGGATCAGATTATCTGAGCTTTGGGACTTAGTCACTTACTTCTTAGAAGAGATGAGTTCTTTAAACTATTCCACTTGGTGTCTATCACCTTAATTGTTAAGGGAAGCATTTAAAAAAATATATCTAATCTTTCTAAATATGGTACTCCTTGTCTTTTCAAGGTAAAAGAAATCACACTGAATGGCATTTCACAAAATATATGATTACCTACTATGTATCAATCACAAAGGCTTTTCAACTTTTCCTTCATTTGATAGAGAAGGAGACCAAAGACCAAAGATTTTCCAAAGGTCACCGAATTAAGTAGTGGTGGAGCTTACATCAAGTTTCCTCGTTTCTATGTTATGTTCTATTATGTCAACATTCAGAAGTCAACGTCTTCTTCCCAAGATGACTCTCAACATTCTGCCCATCGATTTGCATAGAATATTGTACTAAACTTCATTTCACTGACAAGTATTTGAGTCAGTAATAAGAAATGAATTCATTTTCTATGTACATTTTTAATGTAAAACATCACAAAATGAGTTATGCATACCCTGTAGCTCTGGACCCAATGTAGTAATAAGGGCATTCAAACAGCGACCAAGACTTTGGTGAACTTCAGCATGAGTAGGAGGCACATTTAACAATAACATTATAATAAGAGAAAGGGTGGGTTCCACCTGCATATGATAGAGTGGGCCGGCAGAATCAATTATCAATGATAGCGAATGTAGTGCCCAGGTCTGTGAAGACAGAGAAAAACAATTTAAAGTGCTACAGCAGCGTTAAGAAACATAAAACAATGAATTGTTCTTTGTTGAAGAAAGTGATAAAGTAACAACAAAGTAAAGTAATTTGTGCGCTATTACTAACCTGGAAAGAGAAATAGAGAACATAAGAAGTTTAAGAAAAGATCTAATCATCTAATTTAGAATGATACACTGAAATCTCAGAACTAAGAATTCCAAGTCTATGTTTGGTTCTTTAGCTAACAGCCTGAAATGAATCTAGTTTGTTGAAAATTGTTTACTATTTAATCTATGTGAACAAAAATTCCAGTTTTTAAAAGATTCAAAATAAGTAAATAAAAGATTCAACAAAATCTACAAGTACATGCGGTAATATGGACAAATCTCTTGAACATAACGTTGAAGAAAGCCAGACATAAAAGAGTACATACCATATGATTCCACTGACATAAAGTATAAAAGCAGGCAAAACTAATATATGATGTTGCAAATTAGGATAGTGGTTATCCTTGGTGGGACAGGTAGTAACTAGAAGAGAACATGAGGAGAGTGTTTGGGGTATTGATAATGTTCTATTTCTTGATCTAGGTGCTGGTTACATGGTGTATTTAGTTTGTATACTTTATTCACAGAGATGCACACTTAAGACAAGTGTACTTTCATAAACATATAAAAATAAGTATATGTATAAAATAAGTATATATTATATAAATATTTCTTTATAAAACAAATTGAAATGCCTTTGAGCGAAATCTGACCTGCCACATATTTTTACAAATAAAGCTTTACTGAAACGCAGTCCTGCTCATTTATTTATGTATTTATGGCTGCTCTACTGCTACAATGGCAGAACTGTGCAGCTGACAGAGACTGCACGACTGACCTGTAAAGTGTACACAATTTACCATGTAGCTCTTAATAAAATACATTTGTCAACTCTGGTTTAAATGAACAAGCCTCTCCCAGCACCTCAGGATGGGGCTGTCTTTGGAGACAGGGCTTTTAAAGGAGTTAAAATGAGGCTTTTAGGGTGGGCCCTAACCTAATGTGACTGTTGTCCTAAGAAGAGAAAATCTGGACAGAGTGACACTAGAGATGCATAAGCACAGAGGAAAGACCATGTGAAGACACAATGAGGTGACCACCTGCAAGCCAAGCAAAGAGGGCTCAGAAGAAACCAAACTGGCTGACACTTTGATCTTGGACTTCCAGCCTCCAGAACCATGAGAAAATAAATTTCTGTTGTTTAAGCCACCAATGAACGAATAAATGAATGAACAAATGAATGAATGAAACAAGACTGATAACCAATGCAGTCAGATGATGGGTATAATAGGGTCCTTATAGTATATTCTACTTCTATGTATGTTTTAAGTACATAAAAAGTTCTCCCTTTAGGAAAATGAGAAGTTTTACCCCTCTTACCAGAAAGCTTATAGTACTTTAAATGCTACAAAAATAAACTGTGAAGAGATAGCAGTAATCGAAAAGAGTCAGATTTGATGACACTGGAAGTCACTAAAAGCATTTAATCAACAAAAAAGGTATTTGATATAAAAGTATGTGCATTCACAACAGACTTCTTAAAGGGGAAGAAGAGAAATAGAACAAATAAAAACAAAAATTGCTATAATAAAGGAGGATGAAAGAATGGACACCTTATAAATTAACTCAGTCAACTACTGGATGATGATGAGGAGGAGACTATTTGTAATATGGTAATTCAAAGAAAGTAACTGTGGATTAGGGATGTTGAAATTTGACGAGAAGGTGGTTAAACTGGATCTCAGGACACTAGAAAATTTGGATTATCAGACAGGAATAGTAAGGGAAAAGAACAATAGGAAAAATATAAGTGCAGATATGAGAAAGGCACATGTGGGATGAAAATAGGCAGGTCATCTGTAAGAGAAGCCAGTACTTTCGGGTAATAATAGACAGGTTCCTAGGTCAGCTGATAGGACTTGAATGAGGTGATTTAGGAAGCAATAAGCAGTTTCCCCAGGTTTTTGATAGAAAGTGGCAAGATGAAAGCCTTTCAGGAAAACAAATATGTCTTCACATCTAGGGGGAGTTGAAAAGAACCTAAAAATACTGCTATAGTAATTAGGAACACACAAGGGAGGCAGAGATAAGATAAGGGGAGAAAAAGGGCAGGAAGAATAATAATCATTCAAGATTTGATTAAGATATCAAGAGAATGAGGATATTAACTGAAATGGGTTAAGATGTGTACAATAATAATGGTAAACTGGTTAAGAACATGGGTTTAGAGTTCATGATTTGTGTTCTTGAACTGATTCCATGATTTATTAGCTTTCAGCCGTGAGCAAGTTACTTAGCTTCTGTAAGTTCCAGTTATCTTTTTTTTTTAAAGATTTTATTTATTTATTTGAGAGAGAGAATGAGATAGAGAGAACATGAGGGGGGGAGGGTCAGAGGGAGAAGCAGACTCCCCGCTGAGCAGGGAGCCCGATGCGGGACTCGATCCTGGTACTCCAGGATCATGACCTGAGCCGAAGGCAGTCACCCAACCAACTGAGCCACCCAGGCACCCTCCAGTTATCTTTTTGTATAAGGGGAATATACACTGTAGATTGCTGTGAGGCTTAAATATGTTAATGTTTTAGAAGAATATAAAACAATCCTTGGTACCTATTAAGCTCTCCAAAATAGTAAATGTTATTATTAAGATGGGAGGAAGATCCATTTTCAGAAAAAGATACTGAATTTGATTTTAGAAACTCTGAGTGTGAAGTAAAGATAGATAGTGAGATTTGAATTTCAAAAACCAGTCAAGGTTAACAATGGTTTGGATATTTATTGGGGGAGGGATTATTTATAAATTAACAATGGTCTATAAAAACAATCTGCATTATATACAAATCATGAATTTCAAGAAGATATCATATGGGGTATTTACCTGCACATCAGGGGAAGTAGTGTCCTGAGACAAAGTATAAAGGATTCCAACACAAGAATTCAAATGTTGAGAAGAACTTATTCCTCCTAAATATCTATGTAGGGATCCCAAAGCCAATGAGTATCCTGTTCTGGTAACCACATCCCTTGCTGATTTCAATCTATAATTACGGAAATAAAAAATAATCACTGAACAAAACTAATGCACGTACACTGTCACTTAGGCAAAACGTTTTGTATGAATAGCTGCAAAATTCAAAAATATATTTACTGTTAACTGATAAAAAAAAATTCTGAAATGACCTGAAAGGTATCTTGAAAAGAAAAACATTTTAAATAAAAATGTCTTCACATTATTAATGATTAAGTATGAATAATTTCAATGTTTTTCAGAAATATACTATATTTGTAAGACAAGCATTATTACTTTGTTAAGTTACTCTTTACAAGTTGAAGTACACAATATCCTATTAGTTTCAGGTATGTATCATAGCGATTTGGTATTTTTATACATTATGATCCTCACAGTAAGTCTAGTTACCATCTGTTACCATACAAAATTTCTGCAATATTACTGACCATAGTCTATATGTTATACACTGCATCCCATGACTTATTTATTTTATTACTGGAAGTCTGGACCTCTTAATTCCCTTTACCTGTTTTGCACCCTCCTCTCTTCTGTGGTAACCAACAGTTTATTTCTTGTGTATCTATGAGTTTGTTCATTCTTTTCTTTTCACATATAAGTGAAATCAGATGGTATTTGTCTTTCTGTCTTATTTCACTGAGCATAATACCCTCTAGGTCCACCCATGTTGTCGCAAATGGCAAGATTTCCTTCTTTTTTATGGCTAAGTAATATTACACACAACATCTTCTTTATCCATTCATTTATTAATAGACACAGGTTGCTTCCAGATTTTGGGTATTGTAAATAATGCTGCAATGAACACAGGGGTGCAGATATCTCTTTTAATCAATGTTTTCATTTCCTTTGAATGAATACCCAGCAGTGGAATTGCTGGATTGTATTTTTAATTTTTTGAGGAACTGCCATACTACTTTCCATAGTGGCTGCACCAATTTATATTCCCATCAACAGTGTATGAAGGTTCCCTTTTCTCCACATCCTACTCAACACTTGTTAGTGTCTTTTGGATATTAGCCAATTAGGCAAGTGTGAGGTGATGTCTCATTATGGTTTTGATTTGCATTTCCATGATGATTAATGATGTGGAGAAAGAAGGTCTTCACGTGCTTGTTGGCCATCTCTACGTCTTCTTTGGAAAAATGTCTATTCGGTCCTCTGCCCATTTTTTTAAAATCAGGTTTTTGACATTAAGTTGTATAAGTTCTTCATATATTTTGGATATTAACCCCTTATCGAATATATGGTTTGCAAATATCTTCCACCATTCATAGGTTGCCTTTTTATTTTGTTAATGGTTTCCTTCATTGTACAAAAGCTTTTTAGTGTAAGGTAATTCCACTTGTTTGTTTTAGCTTTTGTTGCCATTGCCTGAGGAGCGTGACCTTTCCCCTAAATACTGCTAAGATTAATGTCAAAGAGTTTATGCATACGTTTCTTCTAGGAGTTCTATGGTTTCTGATCTTACTTCAAGTCTTTTATCCACTCTGAATTTCTTTTTGTATACAATGTAAGATAGTGGTCCAGTTTTAATCTTTTGCGTGTAGCTGTCTTGTTTTCCCAACACCATTTATTAAACAGATTGTTTTCCCCCATTGTTTTGTTTTTAAAGTAAGCTCTATGACCAAGGTGGGGCTTAAACTTATGGCCCCAAGATCAAGAGTTGCAAGCTCTTCTGACTGAGCCAGCCAGTAGCCCATTTTCCCCCCATTATACATTCTTGACTCCTTTGTCAAATTAATTGACTAGATATGTGTGGGTTTATTTCTGGGCTCTCTATTCTAACACATTGTTCTCTGTTTGTTTTTATGCCAGTAACATACTGTTTTAATTACTATCGCTTTGTAATATAGTTTGAAATCAGCATACCTCCAACTTTGTTCTTCTTTCTCAAGACTGCTTTGGCTATTTGGGTCTTTTATGGTTCCATACAAATTTCAGGATTTTTTTTGTTCTAGCACTGTGAAAAATGTCACTGGTATTTTGATGGGGATTACACTGAATCTGTATATTGCTTTCGGTAGTATGGATATTTTAGCAATATTAAATCTTACAATCCATGAGCATGGTGTGTGTATGTGTGTGTGTGTGTATTAAAATATGGAACGCTTCATGAATTTGCATGCCATCCTTGTGGAGCATGGTATATCTTTCCATTTATTTGTGTCATCTTCAATTTCTTTCAACAATGTCTTAATGTTTTCAGTGTGCAGGTTGTTCACTTCCTTGGTTAAACTGATTCTTAGGTATTTTATTCTTACTGACAATAGTGATTGGGATTGTTTCCTTAATTTCTCTGACAGCTTGTTATATATATAGAAACTGATTTCTGTATGTTAATTTCATATCCTGTGACTTTACTGAATTCATTTAATTCTAACAGTTTTTTGGTGGAGTCTTTAGGATTTTCTAATTTTGTATTATGTCATCTACAAACAGTGACAGTTTTGCCTCTTCCTTTCTAATCTGGATGCCTTTTATTTCTTTTTCTTGTCTAATTGCATGGCTAAGACTTCCAAAACCAAGGTGAATAAAAGTGAAGAGAATGGGCATCCTTTTTTTGTTCCTGATCTTAGAGGGAAAGCTTTTAGCTTTTGAGTGTGATAGGTGTGGGCTTGTCATATATGGTCTTTTTAATGCTGAGGTATGCTCCTTCCATATCTACATTTTTGAGAGCATCATTAAATTACATTTTAAAAACTCACATTGCTGAGATACTTTAATTCCATACAAAGAGAGTTTCAACTCAAGAACTTTGATTTTAACATTAAATATAGCAAGAAAAAAAAAACATTTATTAGTTTTCTTACGCATTCTGTGCTAATTTAAGTGTTTTACATTTACTCCTTTAATCCTCCCAACAACCTTGAGATTCGTACTATTATCAGTTCCTTTTTACAGATGAGAACAAAATAGCCAAAGTAACTCTTACACAGTAACCAACTATTAAGTGGAAGAATGGGATTTGAACCAAGTTTAGTAATCTGACTCCAAACTTCCAGCTCTCTCTCTCTTTTTTAAAGTTTATTTATTTATAATCTCTACACCCAACGTTGGGCTTGAACTCACAACCCCGAGATCAAGAGTCGCATGCTCTACCAACTGAGCCAGCCAGGCACCACCAGACTTCAAGCTCTTAACCAAATCAGTCACACATATTCAGTAAACTGGAAGGTCAAAGTGCTACTTGCATTACTACTACTACTACAAATATAACTTTATATACATATATTACTAATATAACCACGAACTTTTATTTGTGGTTGTTTTATTCTTTCATATTACTTTCATATTTATTATCTCATTTACCTTAACACTGTTAAGCAGGCAAGGTAGTATTAACAACCTTCTATTTGAAATAGAGGGTATTTCCCCAAAGATACAAATGTAGTGATCTGAAGGGGCACCTGCACCCCAATGTTTATAGCAGCAATGTCCACAATAGCCAAACTATGGAAGGAGCCCAAATGTCCATCGACAGATGAATGGATTAAGAAGATGTGGTATATATATGCAGAAATCTTGCCATTAGAATGATGTGGATGGAACCAGAAGGTATTATGCTAAGTGAAATTAAGTCAATCAGAGAAAGACAATTATCATATGATCTCACTGATATGTGGAATTTAAGAAACAAAACAGAGGATCATAGGGGAAGAGAGGAAAAATAAAACAAGACGAAACCAGAGAGGAAGACAAACCATAAGACACTCTTAATCACAGGAAACAAACTGAGGGTTGCTGGAGGGGAAGAAGGTGGAGGGACAGGGTAACTGGGTGATGGACATTAAGGAGGGCATGTGATGTAATGAGCACTGGGTATTATATAAGACTAATGAATCACAGACCTGTACCTCTGAAACCAATAATACATTATATGTTAATTAATTTAATTAAAATTTAAAAATGTTACGAAAAACAGGAAAACTAGCTGAGAAGTTTACTCTTTGCTCATGATCTCAGAGCTGGCAAAAATGAAAACACAGTTTAAGTTTCCTGATCATGACAGCATACAGCCTTTACTCTTTCCAGTACATTGTTATTACTACCTATTATCTATATTTTAAATGATAAAACTCTGTGTCTCCCAGAGTCCATTCCACTGATAGCCAGTTATACCACTCATATATTGGTAATCTTTCTCTTATTATATAAAAACTAAAGCCAAAGTAGTAATAGTTTTATGTTCTAAGATGAGCAAACCCTTCATGTGAAAGTATCTGTGTTTATCAATTTTTTCTGAGTTAATTCCCAGGATGAAGTTTCACTAGTTCCAAAAAAATCAACAAACTATACCCAGTTTTGACATATAGTGTATGAGTATTAAATAAGAAATTCACTTACTTGTCAAAGCTGACTTGAGCTAATGCAGCAGTAAAAGCTCCATCATCAACCACTTGGGCTAATCTAGCCCATGCCTCTGCAGCTGCACATCTCAAGAGGGGGTTGGGACTTTCTAGGGCTCCCATCACCAATGCTAGGGCAGGTCTTCTCATTTCTTCTGGACCCAAATTTCCCTTGGAGACAGCTAAGTACTGAAATATGTAAAGAATAATCCAAACTTACAATTGTAGTAAATTTCCTTTTTTAAAAAAATTTATTTTAGAGAAAGAGAGCGTGAGAGCAAATGCAAGTGGAGTGAGTGGCAAAGGTAGAGGGAGAGAGAACCTCAAGGAGACTCCCTGCTGAACATGTAGCCTGACTCAGGGCTCAATCTCACAACTCTGAGATCATGACCTGAGCTGAAATCAAGAGTCAGATGCTTAACAGACTGAGCCACCCAGGCGCCCCTGTAGTAAATTTTTGAATCCAGTTTGGAATGAATATTCTGGTTAAGCAAATACGCTCATACTTGGATTACTACTTAAACACACACACAAACACTGAACACCCAAAAATAATTTGATTTTTCAGAGAAAGTTCTTTAGAAGTTTAAACTCCAGGCAAACAATATGGTAACTGATTATCACTATAGTATATATGTGTTCAGAAGAACATTAATAGGAATTTCCATAAAATAACCAATGAAGTGTATTATATTTTAGTTAGAAACAATAAGTCATAAATGCAACAATAAGCCAGATTTGGCCCATAGGCCATAGTCGCCAATCTCTGGTATAGGATATTAGGCTGAGTAGGTTATAGCATGTTCCTAAGCCAAGACTTCAGGTTTAATTTCTGACTAACAAGTTTTACATAGAGATAAAGTAAAAGGGGAATTACAAATCCTGAAACATTTTCATTAGGAGATTAAGAAAAAAGGGAAGGGAAAAAAAAGCAGCAGTTCTTTAAAAACACCTTCCTCCAACCTACATAGTTGGACATAAATTAGAAAAAAAATTAATCAAACACCCCAATTTTAAAAAAACAATTACCTTCAAGAAACTAGAGAGTGAAGAAACAACATGTAACTGAACTATTTGTTGACGAGCTCCTTTTGAGTGCTTTATACTGTCCAAAAGCTGTTCCAGTATAAAAAGCCTAAAATCAGAAACAACAAGATTTAAAAGCAAATAGTAAGACAGTGAATCTGCTAATAAAGATAAAGTAAGCCAAACGGCATTACTAAGTATATACTGCTAATCTGTTTTGTTGCATTATTTTGTGGGAACTGCTAAAATGAGATAAACTCTTGCTGAACATACTAAAACATTTTAGGAAAAGAAAATATATCGTAAAAAATACAAAAACATTTTGATTTTGTGTCATTCTGACAGTGGGTGAGAAACATTATTATGTGAGAAAAACCCCACGAAAGTATCACTTAATAAATATTTACCTGGAAAAATTCTATCTCAATAACTATTTTCTAAACAAAGGATATCTTATTTTTTCTTCTTTTCTTTTTTTAAGTAAACTCTATGCCCAATGTGGGGCTCAAACCCACAACCCTGAGGTCAAGAGTCACATATCCTACTGACGAAGCCAGCTGGGCACCCCGAAACAAAGGATATCTTAAAAGTTACATGCATCAACTTTCTTGCTCTTAATAATAGGACTTAAATGGATTCAAATACATAGCTTCATCTTAAAGGTAGCACCAACTTATGTCATCTATAGTTAATGAGAATCAGCACAGCTCTTTGAACTCCCAGCTGTATTTTAAAATGTACTTAGGATCACACTATATATTAACATAATTTTAACTCTTCTGTTTCTCATTTAACATTACCTCCTAAGCACCTTTCAAATCATTCTTATTCTTTGGTAACTTTCATGAAGCCAAATTTTACTGTGCACATGTATTACAATTGGTTCAATCATTCTACTGACAGAGCAATTTTTTAAATTTCACAATTCTAACTATGATGGATGTTAGTTTTGGTCTGGGATTGAATGTGTCCATTAGCTATTTATGTAGCTTCTGTGAATTTTTTTTTTTTTTAAGATTTTACTTATTTATTTGACAGAGAGCAAGAGAGCACAAGCTGGGGGAACAGTAGAGGGTGAGGGAGAAGCAGGCTCCCCGCCAAGCAGGGAGCCCAATGCGGGGCTCGATCCCAGGACCCTGGGATCATGACCTGAGCTGAAGGCAGACGCTTAACCATCTGAGCGACCAAGCGCCCTGCTTCTGTGTATTGTTTTACATGTCCTGACAGTACTATGCTTTTCCTCTCTCTCCATCAACCCACAATTATTTTACAGCATTTATAGCAGTGGTTCTCAACCTTGGCTGCATGTCAGAATTCCCTAAGGAGTTTTTGAAAATTTCAATACCCAACATACATGCATACCATACTATTAAATCAGAATCTACATTTTAAAAAGTTGTCCAAGTGACCGCAATGTACTGTTTACAGTACATTGTTCTGCAGATACAATCTTCAGATAAATTAAGTAATTCATTCTTTGCATTTAGGTGCAAAATGCTTCAAAGTAAGCACAGCAACACATGCACAAGATCAATCATAGCTCTTTTCTGTATAAAATTATTTTGGCTTATACACAAACAATGAATCATGGAACACTACATCAAAAACTAATGATGTTATGTATGGTGATTAACATAACAATAAAAAATTAAAAATAAATAAATAAAATTATCTTGGCATTCTAGAGCTTTAAACATTTTAGTACTTTAAAATTACTAATGCGAAGTTCTCTTACTTTTAGAATCCTATAGTCAAAACAGAGAAAACCAAATGATTTAAAGACAATTTAATTTCTAAGCGCATAAATAAAATATGAAAAACCTATTTCTAATCTTAGCGCAATTTCATGTTATTAAAGACTTTCTTTTAAGCTGTTGAAACACAAAGCTAAGCACAATAACAACCAAATGCTTTGAAATATTCAGATGCTGTTGTTAAATATAGATACTTTGGTTAAAACATTTTTTTTCCCTCTAGGAATGTAAAGACCCAAAAGAAAAAGGGTCTGCCATCTTAAACAAGTATCATATTTTGGATAACAGGATATTAGAAACTTAACTTTCCTATGTAGTTTCTCTTCTCTGGTCCTCTAATGACACCCAATGGAGACTGCTGAGAGCTGCTTATGACCCACTTTCTGTATCTGGGATCCTGCCAGACTATTTCCTTTAAAAATCTCCAAAGTACTGCCTACTATTTTTATTCAGTTAGAATCTAAACACAGTATGTTTTGTTTTTACCAGGTCTCAACATTTTTATTAAAACAAATAAAACCTCTCCCTTAAATATATATTCATTCTATATGCTATTTTAGTCCAGGTGAGGTTAAAAAAAAACTGAGCATTCTTTTAAGTTAAATTTTAGAACAAAAAATAATTTTCCTAAAAAAAAACCTTCTCTAAGAAGTATATTCTTTTCTTTTTCACTTTTTTGTCTTAGACCTGTCAAAAAGAGTGGAGCCATTTAAGAATATGCTTAATTTAAATCTTTTCCCCACAAGGCCACCCCTGTTTCATCACTGTAGTCAATGCTATATTAAGCCAAATTAATTATTTTAAATTGTATGCTCTATAAAATGGTACAGTTACAAACTGGTTCACTCCCACCCTATTAATTCTTCTCTTTTTTTCCCTTAAATATGTATTTATTTATTTTTAAGATTTTATTTATTTATTTGACAGAGAGAGAGAGAACACAAGCAGTGGGAGTGGCAGGCAGAGGAAGAGGGAGACACAGACTCCCCACTGAGCAGGGAGCCTGATGTGAGGCTCGATCCCAGGACCCCGCGATCATGATCTGAGCTGAAGGCAGACACTTAACCAATTGAGCCACCCAGGTGCCCCAAGATTTATTTATTTGAAATTAAGAAAGAGGGAGAGAAAGAGAGAGAGAGAGGGAGCGCACTCGAGCTCCCATCCAGGAGCAGGGGGAGGGGCAGAGGGAGAGGGAGAATCTCAAGCAAACTCCCTGCTGAGGTCGGGCTCAATCTCATGATCCATGAGATCATGACCCAAGCTGAAACTAAGAATCAGACACTCAACCGACTCAGCCATCCAGGCGCCCCTCTATCAATTCTTTATTTGCCAGAAAGAGGGAGAGAGAGAGCACAAGCAGGAGGAGCTGTAGACAGAGGAAGAGGGAGAAGCAGGCTCCCCACTGAGCAAGGAGCCTGGTGTGGGACTCAGTCAATCCCAGGACTCTGGGATCATGACCTGAATTGTAGGCAGACGCTTAACCAACTGAGCCACCTCAGGCATCCCTCCTCTATCAATTCCTCTTCGAATATTCCAGACTACTATGATTTTCCTCTCATCTTTTAGTGCTACAGCATTCATTTATAATTTGGTCATATATTGTCTTAAATACGTTAAAGCCGCAACTTTATAGTTACAGCATACACAGGGAGCTATAGGCTACAAATAAATTTGGGAAAAACATCATCTTTTAAAATTTAAGCTCTGAAAAGACATCTCAGTGTGTGTGTGTGTCTGTGGTATCTTATACTGAGCAAATACTACCATTGTTTAAAATAAAATGACATGAGGCTATTAACAATCAACATAAAAAACAAACGTAAGTTTTATTCACTATTCTATCCACTGAAAGTAAACTATCCAGAGACATGCTTCAAAAATGTGTTCCTGGGATGGCTGGCTGGTGTAGTTGGCAGTGCATGTAACTCTTGATCTTGGGATTGTGAGTTCAAGCCCCATGTTGGGACTAGAGCTTACTTTAAAACCCCCCAAAAATGTGTTGCTGACAAGATTCAAATATTTTTTGAGTCTTCATCAAAAGAGACCAAGGTAAATTCCCTACCTAACTGATATTCTGTGGAAGACATAACTAGATAAAATGATATAAAAGCTATGTATCTAGTTGCATGTTATTATTTTTGGTTTAGCATGCTAGAAGCAGACAGGAAGGAAGGGAGGGTGGGAGAGAGTGGGGAGGGAGGGAGAGAGAGGGAGGAAGCGAAAGAGAGAGAGAAAGAGAAGAGAAGGAAGGAAAGAATATGAATAAATGAGGATAGTTACTAATTTATAAATTGTTAAAAGCATAGCCTATGGGAGAAATTCACATTGCATTTAGTATCTCACATAAAAACAATTTACTGGATACTAGATACAAGTGTTTTTTATCTCCAAGAAAGGTATTATCTCAGTTATCAATTATGAAACTGTCATCCGCAATAAGAAATCATTTTTAGTCTTTGATATTTCAAAACAGGTTTACTTTGAGTGGACTGAAATCTATTAAACTTAAGACTAATCAATTTTAATCTAATTTTTGAAATCCACCAAACCAAAGACCTATAATGGCTCCACAAAGCGTTGAAGGTAAGAAAGCTTATGAGACCTAATCTAAGCAGAAAACCAGTGTTCTTCTTTGTACAATAGCTCATAAATCAAAATTCTAATACCACTGCATTTTTTTGTTGTTCTTTTTTTTTTAATCACTGTGTTTTTTTATTTGTATTTTCAGGTAGATGATAAGGTAATTATGGGTAAAGTAGTATATCCACAAGCCTAGCAGTTTTCAGTTTAATTTAATCACTGAATTTAATCATTGACTTAATTACTTATTAAATATTAGCCAGATGAATAATTACAAGAGCCTTTATCTCACCTACAACTGTCATCTGTAAGAACTCTTTTATGCTAATAAAAACTTTTTTTTGAGAGAGAGAAAGAGAAAGAGCACGCATGCACCAATGGGGGGCAGTGGGGAGAGAATCTCAAGCAGACGCCGCGCTGAGCCTGATGCAGGCCTCACAAGAGATCACAACCTGAGAAACCAAGAGTCGGATGCTTAACCGACTACATCACCCAGGCACCCCACTAATGAGATCTTCTGATATTTTTCTTATGCATCAGTTCTCTATTATGCATTCACTGAACCAATGACCAATCCTTAAATATTGGATTTCAAGATAAGTGAACTACTAAAGATGATTTACCTTTGGGCTTCTCCCACATGAGCACATACAACTCCAAAGAGCTTGACTGCAGAGCTAATAACTGATAGTATTGGAGGCAGGGGCTTAGGCACTGAATCTCCCTCTACATCTTTCTCATAAATAGAGTAAGGGTCATACTCCAAACTTCCACAAGCAATACCATTACCAAGCAGGAGCTAAAACAAAACAAAACAAACAAAAAATATATATATAAGGTATTAAAATGACTGTTCACAGAGTGAGTCAACCCACGAGTTACTGAAAAATGACTCTACCTGTTCTTCGATAAATCTATGGTCAGTCTCTTGTAGCAGAGGACTTAATATCACAAGATCATCCTGATGACAGAGGGGTGGAAGTAAAAATGCCGATGCTGCCACCTGTATATCAGAGGCAGTCAGGTCAGCAGCCAGCTCTTTGAGGACAGCACAAAGGTTTCCTGTTGAGTCACAGAAAACAGCAATTAGCAATTTACTAGAAGCAGTTAACTGGTTAAAGTACAGGGTTCAAAAAACCCAGGCAGAGCTTTAATCTAAACATCAGCTAACTTTAATCTATTACAGCCAAAGATTTTATCTCATTCTTAAAAAATACTCTACAAACAAATGGCTCAACTGGTGCTACTGGTCACAAGACTAAGAACAGATACTGAAAAGACATCTCAAAGTATGTGTACCTCATGATACTGACTAAATACTACCATCATGTTAAATAAAATGACATGAAGAACAAAAACAGAATAAAAAAGATAAATACAAAAGCAGATAAATTGTATTTATTTTAAAAAACCATAGCTTAAAAAATCTATAAACATTTGACATGTTTTTTATTATGGAAAATTTCAAACATACAGACAAGCAGACATAATAGTATTATGATACCCCAACTCCTCACCACCTGAGCATATGACTGTCATGCATCTTGACCAGCTGGATCAATTTTGTTTCACTACACCTCCATCCACTATCTCACCACCTCCCATATTATTTTGAAGTAAATCCTAGAAGGCATATAATTTCATCTATAAATATTTCCTTATGTATCACTGAAAGTTAAGGACATTTTAAACAATCCTATTATAATATCATGTTTTAAAAAACACTTAACATCAAATACCCATTCAGTGTTCAAATTTTCAATTGTCTCATAAATTCCTGTTTTTGATTTTGATTGAATTAAGATCTAAATGAAGTCTACATGTTGTAATTAGTTGATATATTTTAAGTCTCATTCAATCTAAAGTTCTTCCCTCAGGACACCTAGGTGGCTCAGTTGGTTAAGCATCTGGCTTCAGCTTGGGTCATTATCCCAGGGTCCTGGGATCGAGTCCCACATCAGGTTCCTTGCTCAGTGGGGAGTCTGCTTCTCCCTCTGCCTGCTGCTCCCTGACAGATAAAATCTTTTAAAAATAAATAAATAAATAAAGTTCTTACCTCTACTTTTCCCTGTGTAATTTTTTTTTTTAACTTGAGAGAGAGAGAAATGATGAGAGCGAGCACGAGGTGGGGGGCAGGGAGAGGGAGAAGCAGGCTCCCCGCTGAGCAGTGAGCCTGATGTGGGGCTTGGTCCCAGGACCACAGGATCATGAACTGAGCCCAAGGCAGACGCTTAACGACTGAGCCACCCAGGTGCCCCTTCCCTGTGTAATTTATTTGAAGAAATGAGGTTTTTCTGTAGAAGTTTCTACAGCCTGAATTTTTAGAATATATGCCCCAGTGCAGTTTAATTTGTTCCTCTATCGTCTATATTTTTTTACAGATTAACAACTTGGAACTTGGATCCACAGAGGATCCATTTTATTTGTGTTTCGGGGGCCATCCTAGTTTATAGACAGCACTGCAATCTTCTATAAGACATGGGGGGGGGGCGTGCAGAGTGCCTGGGTGGCTAAAGTGGTTAAGCGACCAACTTTTTTTTTTTTAAAGATTTTATTTATTTGACACTGAGAGAGACAGCTAGAGAGGGAACACAAGCAGGGGGAATGGGGGAGGGAGAAGCAGACTCCCCACTGAGCAGGGAGCCTGATGCGGGGCTCAATCCCAGTACCCTGGGATCATGACCTGAGCTGCAGGCAGACGCTTAACGACTGAGCCACCCAGGTGCCCCAAGCGACCAACTCTTGATTTTGGCTCAGGTTATGATCTCATCAGGGTTGTGAGACTGAGCCCTGTGTTGGGCTCCGGGCTCGGAGCTGGGCTGGGTGTGGAGCCTGTTTAAGATTCTCTCTCTCCCGCCTTCTGCCCCTCCCTCCACTCTAAAAAAAAAAAAGACATGATATAGCATATGGTTGTTTCTCTTATATATACATTTTGAAAAACTGGTCCATTATCATATTGACCTGCCATTTCAAAGATATTTACAACTAAGTGTGGAAACAGTTTCTCTATTTCTCATTTATTTTTTTAAAGATTTACTTATTTTACAGAGGGAGAGAGTGTGGTGAGGGGGGAAAGGGGAAAGAGAGAGAGAATCTCCAGCAAACTCCCCACTGAGCATGGAGCCCGATGTGGGGCTTGATCCCACGACTCCGAGATCATGACCTGAGCCAAAAATCAAGAGTTGGATGCTCAACCACCTGAGCTACCCAGGCACCCCTTATTTTATTTTTTTAAAGATTTTTTTAATTTTTAAGTAATGTCTATGCACAATGTGAGACTCAAACTTACTACCCTGAGATCAAGAATTGCATGCTCCATGGACTGAGCCAGTCAGGCACTCCTGTCTCTTTCTCTTTTTTAGTTTTTTTTTTTTTAAATATTTTATTTATTTGACAGAGAGAGACACAGCGAGAGAAGGAACACAAGCAGGGGGAGTGGGAGAGGGAGAAGCAAGCTTCCCATGGAGCAGGGAGCCCGATGTGGGGCTCGATCCCAGGACCCTGGGATCATGACCTGAGCCGAAGGCAGACGCTTAACGATTGAGGCACCCAGGCGCGCACTCCTCTCTATTTCTCATTTAAAGTGACTGCTCACCTCAAAGTCCCTGAACTTAAGAATGATTACATTTTAAAATGCAAATACGCTTTTTTGGGAACATTATTTATTTGAGAGAGAGTACGAGGAGGAGCAGGAGGAGAGAGACAAGCAGGCTCCATGTTTAACTGACTGAGCCACCCAGGCGCTTCTGCAAATATGCTTTTTTTGTAGAAATTTCCAGGAGGAGCAATTTCCAGTGTGGAGAAAATTAAAACACTTGAAAGGTCCATAACAAAACTAAAATAGGAAATAAAAACTAAGAACCCAATTTTTACTCCACAAACTTCGGAAAACTAAGTCACTCCTACGACAAACGTCTGCATCTGCTGGACAGCCAGTCATTTAAATTCTTAAAAATAGGTCCATTAACAAAAGCAATTTCTTACTCTGTCTTGTAAACTTACTTTTTGACAACTCATCGTACCAACCAATATCATCAGAACTTTAAACTTGTTTTGTTACTTAGCCATATTTTGAATTAATGAGATGTATAATTTTAAAGACTACTATTTCATTTTGTGTTAAAAGATTCAGAAATTACTATAGGTTATTATTGTATGATGAGCCATTATTTTAAATGTCAGTTGATATTTTAATGGTAAAGTTCTGACTGTTATGCTCCATACACATAAATCTATTAAATAGAATGCCATTAAAAAAAATTAAAAGTCTTAGGGCACCTGGGTGGTTCAGTTAAGTGGCTGCCTTTGGCTCAGGTCATGATCTTGGGGTCCTGGGATCAAGCCCCACGTCAGGCTCCCTGCTCAGCGGGAAGCCTGCTTCTCCCTCTCCCTCTGCCTGCCTGCCTACTTGTAATCTCTCTCTGTCAAATAAATAAATAAAATCTTAAAAAAAAAAAATTAAGGGCGCCTGGGTGGCTCAGTCGTTAAGCATCTGCCTTCGGCTCAGGTCATGATCCCAGGGTTCTGGGATCGAGCCTTGCATCAGGCTCCCTGCTTGGCGGGAAGCCTGCTTCTCTCTTTCCCACTCCCCCTGCTTGTGTTCCCTCTCTCGCTGTGTCTCTGTCAAATAAATAAAATCTTAAAAAAAAAAATTAAAAGTCTTTAAGGAAAAAAATCCTTAATTTTATTTCTATAGTTTTAAAGATGGAAAAAAGATAGCCAAGAAATGGCAAATTATTTTTTTTGGTTGAAACATAAAACTATTAATACCTCCATATTCTCATTTTTCTATGAACTAATTCTTCTTTAAGTAATGTTAGATAAATAAACTTGAAAAAGATAAAGAAGGTAAATATAGATTCTATTTTTCAAGAAGTTTATAGTAATTCCTGACTTTGTCTCCCAGTGAACACTCTGGAACTGATTTAAAATCTATACACTTTATATTCATTATTCCTTTAGGACTTCTATTTTTTTTTTTATTCCTTTAGGACTTTTTTTTTTTTTTTATTTATTTATTTATTTTTAAAGATTTTATTTATTTATTTGAGACAGAGAGAATGAGAGACAGAGAGCATGAGAGGGAGGAGGGTCAGAGGGAGAAGCAGACTCCCCGCTGAGCAGGGAGCCCGATGCGGGACTCGATCCAGGGACTCCAGGATCATGACCTGAGCCGAAGGCAGTCGCTTAACCAACTGAGCCACCCAGGCGCCCCCTTTAGGACTTTTGACTGCATTCCCAAACTCCAATTCTGAGAAAAAAGTACAAGACTTTGTTTTTTTAAAGTCTTTTAAGGGCAGACTTATATTATCATTTATTAGAAGATACAGTGTAGATTTTAAGTTGAAATTCTGGTATTCTTAGATGTTTAATGAAGACCTGAAAAAGAAATCATTTTTTTTCATCTGTAGTTTGAAAATAAACTCTAAAATATGGTAAAATTGATATAAATATTTAAAGGGAATTGTTTTTGCCAGGACCTGACAGCTATCAGAGGTATAAAACACGGAAATTATCTCTAGGGCTTTTATATCTAGCAGGTAGCTCTTATATACTAAGAGACAGTATACAATGAGAAGGACCTATCACTAAGCCTTGAATGTTAAGTCTCTTGCAGGTTACCTATAAATAGGTATGCAGCACAGCATGAAGCAGATCTATAATCTTGATTCCACTATTTACTGCATATATGTTCTTGAGTTGGTTTTTGTAACTTCTCTATGCCTTTATCTGTCAAATAAGGAAAATGTAACCAGCTCACTGTATTATTCTAAGATAAATGAGATAATATATACAATTTCTATCACAGTGCCTGGCATATAGAAATGATTCTTTTGATACAATTCCTGAGAAATGACAATCACCCATTTTTTTTCCAGTTCTTCATATACTAAATGTTTGTATCAAACATTTTGCTAGGTATATTTGTGAACCAGGAAGAAAGGCAGTACCACACTCACATAATAATACCACTCATATAATAATAAAGGCCAAACAGAAGTTACAGGTTAATATTTTGAACTACTGTGGTATATATGATACTGCATTTACCTGTAAAATAAGGATATAAGCCAATAAATGTATTCGTACAAGAAGCAGATTTGAATAATCAGTATGTTTGGCTAGAAACTATTAAGACTAAAAAAATATGAAGTTCCCAATGGAGACCATTTACAACTTTCACCTCTTAAAACATGCATCTTGAGTACTTTAGCAGCAGCAATATAAAGTTTGTAGGACTAATTTTAAAATAAAGACAAGTTTATGTTACCAATCATAGTAAACTAGTAATCTAAGGTCATATTTGAACCCAATAAAGGCAAAACCTACACTCTAAACTTTAGAAAATCAATTATACCTTGGTAGTTCAGTATTAAACTTTTGTTTGGGCACAGCGAAGAATGAAACAGTGAAACAGAATGTGAACAGTAGATCATCAATGTAGAAGGAAACCCTAGAGTAGAATTAAGACCAATCTTTGTGACTCATTCTCTTCCACACGGTGGAACTAGGGACTTTTTTCCCCAGAGGAGAAAAGAAAGCAAGACATTAAAAAGTAGGTTTTTAAAAAAATTTACTTTATTTACTGTATAATGATGAATACAATAGTTAAGACTGAACTTCCTAAAGCTCCTAGAAATAAGGTACTAAATAAACGCCATATCATTCATTCATTCGGGTATTACTTTCCCAGCACTGTCCTAGCCACAAACAGTAAAATGTTTTGGTTTAAAGCACATACCTTCATAGGTTTCAGGAGGTAATAAAATCAGTAATTCATAAAGCCTTTGCCTATAAACTACTGATGGTGTTTTCAAAGTGCTTCCATATGTTTTTAGCACTGAAGAAAGCCTTAAAATAAAAGAAACAATATATCTTAAATGTGTAAGTTATATAGGTTGACATATAAAACAGCTATATGTATTATTAGCAAACATTAGTGCTCCTTTATGTTTCTTTTTTTCCATTTAAAAAAATACTGTGATGGGGCGCCTGGGTGGCTCAGTTGGTTAAGCGACTGCCTTCGGCTCAGGTCATGATCCTGGAGTCCCTGGATCGAGTCCCGCATCGGGCTCCCTGCTCGGCAGGGAGTCTGCTTCGTCCTCTGACCCTATCCCCTCTCATGTGCTCTCTGTCTCTCTCATTCTCTCTGTCTCAAATAAATAAATAAAATCTTTAAAAAAAAAAAATACTGTGATGATAAGTTATAAGAGGTATTACATGTGTCATACATGGAAATTATTCTACTATGTTTCCTATCATACTCCATACAACAAAACTATATATTCAACTTAGATCTCTAAGGCCATCAGTATTTTGTCTAAAAACAAACTCTTACTAAATTCCACAATTTACAACTTGGCATTTGTAAAACAAACAAAAAAAAAGTCTATTATTTGGAAAAGGAATCATATGGAAGGAAACAAACAGGAAACATAAATATGCAGGTAAGGGGCGCCTGGGTGGCTCAGTTGGTTAAGCGACTGCCTTCGGCTCAGGTCATGATCCTGGAGTCCCGGGATCGAGTCCCACATCGGGCTCCCTGCTCGGCAGGGAGTCTGCTTCTCCCTCTGACCCTCCTCCCTCTCATGCTCTCTGTCTCTCATTCTCTCTCTCTCAAATAAATAAAT